>NW_016909723.1:367427-379927 GCF_001483705.2 Eufriesea mexicana
CCTACGTCTCTATCGTGTGTCTCGAACGTGTTGCGTGTGATTCGTATTTCTCTTTCTGTATTTTTCTTTTTTTCTTCCTCCTCTCTCTCTCTCTCTCTCTCTCTCTCTCTCTCTTTCATTTCTATTCGTACGCGTACTTATTCTCCATAAGTGAACCTTCCTCTTTCGTCTTTTCTAATTTTTCTCTTTCTTTCTTTCTCTCCCCTCCCTCTCCATCTATTTATCCTCCTGTCTATCTCTCTTTCTCTGTCACACACGCTCTCTCTCTCTCTCTCTCTCTCTCTCTTTCTCTGTCTGTCTGTCTGTCTCTCTCTGTCTCTCTCTCTCTCTCTCTCTCTCTCTCTCTCTCTCTTCTGGCACGGTATAAAGCTCGTAGCTCCGTGGCTCGGTGGCTTTAAAGTCGATTAACCATCGTGTGTCTTGATGTTTTCAGATAACTATAGAGGAGAGCAGTTTTACAAGTGGAACAGCGTGGACTTTGTTAGCTATTCGCCCGAGATGAAAAACCTCTTGAACAGGTATAGATATTACCCGAACGAGCGTAAAAGATTCGAGTGTCTCAACTGCGGATGTCGTTTCACTCAGAAGACCACCATGACCAGGCATCTGCGATACTTTTGTGGCCAAGGACATCGTTACCAGTGCCCATACTGCGAAATGAAAGCCTCGTGTTCGTCGAATATTTATAGACACGTGAGATCGAGGCACGCCGGATACAAGGCACACGCCATTAAACTTTTCTCCTCGATCGATCCACGTAGAAACATGTAAAATCGATGGTTTCTCGTTGGGCGAAGGAACGACGCCGAATTCACTCCAACGAGCGACTGGAAACGAGCGCGATCGTAGGTACACCGTATAGAGACGCGTAAAGAGACGAGACGAAAGAAAACCGAATTCTCGATTCAAGCACGAATCTCGAGAACGAGGATAAAAAGTCGAAACGAAACGACGTTATATGCGTACGACCGTGTGTATACAATTTTTCACATGTTCTCCAATGTAAAATATATGTGTGTTTCTGTATCAGTATCTGGTCGCATTGTTCCTTCGGTAAATCGTCCCAATACTACTACAGTCAGCTTTGCTCGATCGACGCGTACGCAACGAGGATTTCGCGTTTCGAGTCCACACGGCTGGTCGAGAGACGATCCTCGTTGAAAGTCGCGTCGCCTCATTGCCGATCCAGAAAGAAAGAGAAAAATATTCGTTCGAGCCCTGATTTTCTTTTACTTTCTCTATCGTCGCGACGACTCTGGAACGATGCACGCGCACACGCTCCTCCTGGACCAGAAAGTGCTTGGAAAATTCAGTCCTTGAAATCCTCCGGTCTCCCGCTAACACGTTTCTTCGATATTTCAGGTGTTTGCCAGAACGTTCCCAGGATGCGGCGGAAAGTGTACTCCGTGAACAAGAGTCATTATTGTCCACGCTGCAATCACGGTTTCACCCTAAAGAAAAACATGACGCGGCATCTGCGTCACGAGTGCGGTATGGCGCCGAAATATCAGTGTCCTTACTGCGACAAGCCCTCCAAGTTTACCCAGAACATTTACGCCCACATCAGGAAGTATCACCCTGGTGAGGTGTTGTGCTTCAAACGGCTCTACTAAATCTTCGAATACGCGCTTCGACCCACTTTCGTCCATCTGTCAGAGGAACCGAATAATAAAACTTGTCAATCCCAGACATCGGAGAGTCTCTTCATTTACGAAAATGTCACGCGGAGATGGGCGCGCGAGTCGTGGAGAAACACAGAGAGAGAGAGAGAGAGAGAGAGAGAGAGAGAGAGAGAGGGAGAACGAACGAACGAATGAGCGAGTGAGAAAAAGAGATAGAGATAGATGAAAGAACGAAAAAAAAAAAAAAAAAAAAAAAAAAAAATAGGAAAGAGAAAATCACGTTGCTAAATTTGATTTCAGGTATCGCCGATCGGATATGGAAAGAATATACGGTGGATCGGTGGTCGAAACGCGTTCGTTTCGACGGCGGTGGTTGTTTTAACCGAGACGGTCACGATGACGCAACGTCGTTGTGACGATCTTCGAGAAAATTTCACCGCGTTGGAACCGCGCGTACGAGCTAAAACTGTCGTGTTACACCACCATCGCCAATGACGTTTCGACCTTAGACCTTGCCTCCTTCTTCGTACGTTTGAGAAAGACTAAAGCGCAAAGCGACACTTCCGACCGCTTTCCCCCCTTTTTCTTTCTCCGAACAGTGAATCATTTATTCGACGGTAGGAAGGTTTGCGCGACATATTTTGCTAGATCGATTCAACGGTCGCTTCCAAGTGTTTTTTTTACGCTTGCCTACTTGTCACGGACCAGAGTTGCTGTACTTTTTCCAAACACGGTCAACTCTTGTCGACGTGCACGGAGGGAGAGAGAGAGAGAGAGAGAGTGCGTGTGTGTTTGAGAAATTTAGAGAGAAAGGGAGGGAGAGAAAGACGGAAAAAGAAAGAGAAAGCGAGATAGGGAGAAAAAAAAGGGAGAAAAAGAAATGAAAGAAAAGGAAGGAAGAACCTTCCCATGAAAAATGACTGCTCTTAATATGTGTCGTCGAGCTAATGTTTGCCTGTAAATATTAAAACTGACCAAGAAAACTACCGTGTAATTTCCAGTGATGTTCAACCTGTCCACATTGCCTTACCTGACCGTCGTGGCTCCGGATCGGAGACGAAGACGCTACAACGCCGGTATGCTTCCGGCAGTAAACACCGCATCCCGAGGTAACTTCGATTGTCCAAAGTGTCAGAAGACCTACAAGTGGTATCGGGGACTCCACAGACATTTGAAGTACGAATGTGGTAAGGCGCCGCGTTTCAAATGTCCGCACTGCATGTACACCGGCAAACACAGGTCGCACGTGTACTCGCACATCAAGAGCAATCACAGTAATCGGCCGATTTACGCTCTGGACACTCAACAGGGTTGAGCGCCGTCCGATATTTCCTCGCGCCACGATTCTCTCCATTACCATGACGCGTCCTCCGATTCACGGACATGGTCGTCGCCTCCTTCCTACGCTTTAGTAACCGAACATTACGCTTCGAATTGTACCGATATGCTGCGACAGCCGCGATTATAGCGAAGAGTGCGTGTAAGATCGATTCCGCGATCGGAACCGGTCCTTTCCATATTGTGTACATTTCTATTCGTAGTTACTTGTATAGAAAATAAACGATTCCTTAGCGATAGCAACAACGGCTGGCTCGCTTCCTCCTCCTCCTCCTCCTCCTTCTCTTCTACGACCACCACCATCACCACCACCACCACCACCACCCACCACCATCACCACCACCGCCACCACCAAATCACCATTATCACCATCCCCCTTCGACGTCCGTCTAGCGAATATATCTCCCTTGGACCGTTCGATCGACGCGCGACGTACACGAGGACGGATAGGTAAAGAAGAGCGAAAGAAGGGAAAGTAAAAAAGGTGGAAAACACTACCACGCTGCTGCTGCTGCTGTTGCTGCTGCTGCTGATGTTGGTTCACGCTTTCGTTTCACTTTGATCCTTTTCTTTTTCGTTTCGTCTTTTTTATCCTCCGATTATATACGAGAAATCGGTCGCCGGACGCCAGTTACCGAACTGCCTCCAACTGCCTCTCGTCTCCGTCCACGCGACCGTTCGTTATCCGAGTGTTCCACCTTATCGTTCGGCTATCTTTCACCACTAATCGTACGAAAATCTTTCCTCTTTTTCAGATTTCCCAAGACGAAATTGCAACACGAAACGGACCTCGAGGCAGATGTACGAACGAAATCGACATCCGTGTCCAAATTGTTCCCGCACCTACAAACATCGTAGTCACATGATACGGCATTATAAGTACGAATGCGGAACACCTCAAAGATTCGAATGTCCTTACTGCAAGCATCATTTTCGCCAACGTACCAACGTGTGGACGCATATACGCACATTTCACCTGAAACACGAACTTTACTGCATCGATATCGCGACGGGCATGAAACTCTATCATCAGGAGCATCGAAACAAATAATTCTTCTTTTCGTCGTCGTCGTCGTGGTCGTCGTCGTCGTCGTCGTTGTCGTTGTCGCGTCAACGTCGATCGATTCCCTTTTGTCTCTCTCGAGTCGCGCGTTTCGCGTGTTCTTTTACCTCGCGTTCTCGAAACGAAACCAGAGAAAGAGAAAGAGAAAGAGAAAGAGAAAGAATTGCCTTTCGTTACGGCCGACGCAAACGTGGATTTTACGCGCGTTGCCTCTCGTCTCGTCGCGTATCGGCTCATCCCATCTCGTTTCGTCCAAACCCGTCCTTTCGACTTTTAAACCGCGGTGTGCGCGTATTTTATCCATATCGACGAAAGCGTTCATCGCACGAATTTTCCCCGTTTATACCAGTGTTCGGTTTATAAGAAATTTCGCAACCGATTTTTACGCAGTTGCAACGTGCATCGAAGAAGCTTCAACGTAGAATAAATATCTTGTATTAATTTTCAAAGTTTCCCATTTCTTGCTCGACGATGACGTCGCGTCTAAGAGTGCACGTATCGTTTTACCTTGACAGAGATATAACGCACCGGGTACATTGGTGTGCGATGGCGACGACGGAGGCAGCTGCGGCGGCGGCGGCGGCGGCGGTGGCGACGGCGGAAGAGGCAGTGACGGCCAGACGGAGCAGGAAGAAAAGCAGGTTTACGCGGAAGGGGTAACCAATTTTTCGAGGATCACGTGTTAACGTGATTAAATTAATGGATGTATACGGCTGGAGAGAAACGACGCGGACATTTTACTCGCGATTTCTCCATGCTGTACGCATCGTCGAATTTATGAAGGGATCGAAAAAGTACATGGCGACTGTTCGACGAATCCGCGAACGAGTCGAAATCGACTGGTTCACCGTTAATAACCTTCTCTTTCTCTCTGTATCTGTTTCAGAAAGAGGAAAAGAGAGGATGACGGAAATGGAGCGGTTCCACGGTCGTACCGGCAGAGAATTCACCATCATCAGACGCGACGGAATGTACGAGTGTCCCAGTTGTCATAATCTGTACAAGTGGAAGAAATCGATGCTGTCGCATTTACGGAATCAATGCAAACAGCCGCCTCGATTCGAGTGTCCTCACTGCACGATGAAAAACTACCAAAAGTCACACATGATTCGTCATTTACGCGTACACCATCCACAACTCGCGCAAACCTTCTGGGACCGAAGGCTCAACGGTTTCTTCCGATTATAATTCGGATATTTCGATTTCCATTGTCTTCTTCTCACTGTTGTTGCTCGTAATAAAGTTCCGTGATAAATCGAACAAGAACGTCGGTTTTCATCCCTCTTTCCATCATCCCTTTGCGAAATTTATTCCGTTTTCGGAAGCGTTGCGTCCCTTTCCCCGTCATTGTTGCCGTCGTCGTCGTCGTCGTCGTCGTCGTCGTCGTTTTCGTCGTCGTCGTCGTTGTCGTCGTCGTCGTCGTTGTCGTCGTCGTCGTCGTCGTCGTCGTCGTCGTCGTTGCTATTGCCGTCGTCGTTGTCGTAGTTCGTAGTCGTCGTCGTCGTCGTTGCCGTCGTTGTCGTTGTTGTCGTTGTCGTCGTCGTCGTCGTTGTCGTGGTAGTTGTGAATGAGGTACGCGATGGTGGTCGTAACCGAGCGCGAAATGCTTCGTGGAAAAAATTCCACGACATTAAGCGTGCCAACGTCGCGACGAACCGTCCATGTCGAATCGCGAATTGTTTGACCGGTGCAACGAAACCGAGTTCGTAAATCGATATAAATTGTATTTCCATGCGAACGCGGTTGGTTGGGAATGATCGGGGTGTGGGAGAGATGCGAATTTCGTGGAACGCGTCGCGTTTACGCCTTCTCCGCGATTACTCCGCGACTATCCGGTTCCGTGCTGATCGCGGCGAGAATCGAGCCAAACGAGTGCCCGGTTGGCAAAGAAGGCTGTAACAGCGAGGTCGCGACGCGTTCCAATGAAACGCGCGTGTTCGTTTGACGGAGTGACGAAAAATGCCGCGAGTTGCATACAGTCTTTTCTGTACAGCGGTCGTGAGAGTATCCTGTTCAGTATTTATGTCTCCGTGTTTCAGGATTCCATATTCTTCATCCGCCTTCGCTCGGACACAACCTATTCTTCAAGAGCCGTTTGGGAACAATCGGGAAACGTTGTTTGGAATCGGGCAAAACCGTGAAACGGAGGGGTTTATCGCTAAACGCTTCCGACAAGAACAAACCGTTTCAGTGTCAAAAGTGCGGTCGCGGTTTCACCTTGAAGAGAAACAAAGATCGGCACGTGAATTACGAGTGCGGCCACGAGCCAAGATTTCAGTGTCCTTACTGTGGCCTACGTAGCAAACAGACCTCGCCGGTCTACGCCCACATCAGGAAGAAACATCCGGAAGAGGAAGTGTTTATCTTCGACATGAAGCTCTGAAGTTGAACGTTCGACGAACCGCGTCGTCGAAGATCCATTCGTTTTACGCTCAATCTCTCGTTCAGTGTAAATTGCGTGTTCGCTTTTCCACTTTACTCTATTCGCTTCTATTCTCGTGCAAACGTATCTTTCCGTTTCTGCGCGCGCGCTCGTCGCGTTGATCCGCGTCGAGCCGCGACGATCCGCGACGATCCGCGCGTAGACATCGCCGAGAGCGTTTCGCGTCGACTTAACGCGTTAAGATGCAAAATCGATATCGAATAATATACGCACGCACGTCATGTACACGCAATTCATCTTTCGTAGTTTAAATCTTTCTCTTGTCGTATTCTATATAATGCGTAATCGTATGCGAACTTTTTGTCAATGCGCACTCCAGTCGCACGAGCACCAGCCGATAATCCTTCATCCGCGTTTCCGCCTTGCGAACATCAAGGATTTCGTCGTGCATCGTTTGAAGATAAGATAATGGGCACGCAACCACCTCCATTTCGGTAGATTTAATTATCGTTAACGTAGTTTAAGATGCATCTCTCTCGCTAGTACGTATTACAAAGTTGAACAAATAAAGTTCGTCGAATTCGTCCGCACGATTAGCAGTCGCTTGTTTCGAAATTTAAAAATAAAAAAAAGAAAGAAAAAAAAAAGGAAAAAAGATTCGCAAAAAAAGCTTAAAACAGAAAAGAGAAAAAGAATAAATATATATATATATATATACCTACATACATACATACATACGTATATTAAAAGGGACAGGGGAAGGGAAAGAAAAAACGCGTATGAAAGAAAAAAGAAAAAAGAAAAAGAAAAGAGAGAGAAAGAAAAGAAAATTCTGGAAATGATCGAAACTGGCTCGACGTTTTCATCTAGAAGATCCTTCGCAACTTTTTATAAGGTATCCTTCTTTTTTTCCGTTTTCGATGCTCAAACGATGATCCCACGAAACACACCGTGATCCGAATCGAATCGATCCACCGACCAACCGATCCACCTTTTCTCCTATAATCCGCTATATTTCCTCTTGTCCGATCCTGGACAATTTACAACTCTGCCCATCATCGTCCAATCATCATCCGCGATCCACCGATTCGATCGCGGTGTCTCTAAACGAGAGAGGACGATTCGAGATCGAGGACCGATCGATTTCTCGATCCCCGGATCCAGCGTTCCCGATCTTTTCACTAATCAATCCGACGATCCGTTCTTCCCACGCTCCGACTAACCAGCCGATCTTGAAGTTTCAGGTTTCTATGCCGCGGCCCCACAGTTGGATCTAAACTTCGTTTTACAATCTTGCAAGGCATTCGACAACGAGGGAAACAACAGGGATGTCGTTGCAACCGATTCCGGTGGTGGAGGAGTAGGAGGAGGAGGAGGAGGAGGAGGAGGAGGAGGCGGCGGCGGCGGCGGCGGTGGTGGTAGTGGTGGTGGTGGTGGTGGTGGTGGTGGTGGTGAAGCAGGTGACGGCACTTCCGTACCGAGATCTCTGCCGAATTACTACGCTCAAGCGAGGGTGAGGAACACGTACGCGAAAGGATCGTTCGCGGATTGCTTCAGAAAACCGTTCGGTTGCCCGAAATGCGGACGATGCTTCACCGTCAAGGGCAACATGACCAGGCATCTCAAGTACGAGTGCGGCCAAGCGCCGCGATTCCAGTGCCCTTACTGCGAGTTCCGTAGCAAACAAACGTCCAACGTGATGTCTCACATCAGAACCAGGCACACGGGTCAGAGGGTTTACGTGGTGCACCTGAAATACGAGAACTGAAGCGGATATCGGGACGATGCGAATCGATAGAGAGCGAGCGAGCGAGCGATAGATAGATTGATAGATAGATAGATAGATAGATAGATAGATAGATAGATGTGGGAGAGAGAGAGAGAGAGTGAGAGAGAGAGAGAGATTATTCGCGCGTCAACGTCTCTGTCGGTTCCGCGAGCGACCGTGTCGCAAAAGGCAGCGGAGAAGAACGAGACGTTACCCGATTATTCTTCGTCCTCCGAGGATTTTGCGCGGTTTCCTCTCTGTCCCTTTCGAGATCATTCTCGTCAAAGTTTCGCCGTTCGCATCGAAAATTTTCTTTCTCCGAAGGAACGCTGCCTTTTGCGACTTTTCCTCGATTAGAAAAATAACCTCTATACATACGACGTACGTATACATATATGTGATATATGTACACATATGACACATCCGCATCCACTTACACACATCACGCGTATATAAATATGATACGTACATACATATATTTTCCGTTGTTATCGAATTTTTAAATGTTTTATAAAATTAGGGAAATGATCGTTTACGAGATATTATCGTGGAACGGGACAATGCTCAAACGAATCTCGATTTTTTAGCTATCGAACGCGATCGTCGTCGGTTAGTTTTTTCCACGGAAATGGTCTCGTCGTTGACGACGACGTTTTGTCCGATCAGTCGAACGTAACGATGCTTCGGTACAACTGCGTTTAAAAGTTCCACGATGCGTTCGCGTTGCGACGCGACACGTTTTTCGATTCCTAGACGTTCTACTAGACGAAGTTGTACGTTTTCCAATTGGAGGCGGAAAAAGACGGAGTGCTTGCACCAGACTGAAACTTTGACCGAGACCGAGAGTGAGAGTGAGAGTGAGAGCGAGAGCGAGAGTGAGAGCGAGAGTGAGAGCGAGAGTGAGAGCGAGAACGAGAGCGAGAGCGAAAGAAAGGTGGAACGAGAGTGAAAGCGAGTGTGCGCGCGGAAGGAGGAGAAAAAGGAAGGGAGGGAGAGGGAGGGAGAGAGAGAGAGAGAGAGAGGGAGAGCACACAGTGGATAAAAACTATAGTAATAATAACGATAATAACGGTATACTTAACGTTCGTAAAATAGCAAAGAAAATCGACTTTATCGATTTCACCGATGAAATCGAACACAGGCTATGAGATAAGAAGAAAAAGGAGAGGAAAAGAGAAAAAGAAAAAAAAAAAGAAAAAAAAAAGAAAAAAAAGGAATAAAAAGAAAAAAAAGTGAAAACTGAAAAGAAAGAATTTTCGAGAGGAAAGCGAATACGCGTTCGTCGAATAATTTAAAAAGTTGTTTCCGAGTAATTTTGCGTCCGGCGTATCGTTGCGCGTTCGAAGGAGGGAATAAGCACAGGAAAACGTACCTTTCGGTTCGTTTACGGCCGGGTAGGTGCGTTCGGTACGTTTTCCGCGTCAAGACTGAATGGTACAGGGCGAAGCGATCGGGGCAAACGTTGCGTTCTTTCGCTTTTGTTTCCTCGATCGAACCACGGAATAATCGCGATGGAAAGCTAAATGCCGAGCTTTTTTTCGGTTTTCCGCGTCGTCGTCGTGGTCATCGTTGTCGTCGTCGTCGTAGCCGCCGACTCACCGTCGCCATCGTTTTATGACCACGCGGAAAAGCGTTTACTTTACCGAGCAGTTGGATATGAAACGCTGAACGGTGTGAAGCGCGTAACGGCGCACGACGAAAGCGTTGCCGTTCGCGATGCAATCCAGACGTTTTCTTCGATTTTCCCGTTCTTCTACCTGCACCTAGACGTTCGACGTTAGTGGCCGACTGTTTTTGTTGCTGTGATATTATTAACGACGATGTTGTAGCGTTAAGTGCGTTTATCGATAACTGTATACCCGATCGAAACCGGGCTATAGACGCGTTTCCATTCAACGCGTTTCCATCCAAACGAGTTATTCTTTCTTCGTTCGGTCGCGTACCGACCGATCGTTTCCTTCGGGAATTCGACTACGAATAAATGTTCGCGAATAACATTCGATGTCTAAACAATTACTACTCCTCACTTTCCACGATGTTTCTTTGTCATCGTGTATCATCGTCGCTGTGGAATTGTAAGATACAAGTAATAAATCGATGTTCAAACACCACCGATTCTATCTGCGCTTGATTACGCGTGTCCGTTTCATCGTTCGCGTCGCTCGTCGGCTCGACGCGGTGTTTGCACGCTTCTCTCCGTTCCGGGACTCTCTCTCCAAGAGTATCGGAGAAAGCACGCTCTTGTCCCTCGTAATCTTTATCCTTCTCTATCCCCTTTGTCCCTTCTCCGTCACCGTCGTCCTCGTCGTCCTCGTCGTCCTCGTCGTCGTCGTCGTCGTCGTCGTCGTCGTCGTCGTCGTCGTTACTTTGTCGATTAGTCTCGTCGTGACAAACCTCTGGTATACTAGCCGCATCGACATCGCCTTCTTGCTTGATTATCGACACCTACACGCATACACTTTTACACGTATCCGAGTTTATCTCTCCTTTTCTTTCGCGTTTCCGTTTCTTTCCCCTTTCTTCTCTCTTTTCCTTTTACCCCTTTTTCTTTCCTTTTTTCTTTCTTTCTTTCTTTCTTTTTTCTTTGTATCTGTTTCTCGTCCTTGTCTCGAGTCGCTTTTCCGAATCGGGTGAATCCTTTGATTGGACAGCTACGTGTCTTGCTTTCGCTCGTGTTGCATTAACGAATCCATCGCGTAGTTCGGCCGACGAATCGATTTCTTCGATCGACGAACGACAGAGTGAGAGAGAGGGGGTGAGTTCACCGATCGTTGTTTCTTCTTTTCAGATCTGATCATGTTGGACTCGCTGATGAGCGCGGTTACGCCCGAGAACAAGATAGGAAATCGCTTGCTCTATTACTGTCCCAAGTGTCTGCACGGCTTCACGTTAAAAAGCAATCGTAATCGTCACTACAAGTACGAGTGCGGACACGAGCCTAGATTCAAATGTCCTTATTGCAATCTGAAGAGCAAACAGACATCTCAAGTCTACTGTCACATTCGGAAGAAACATCCCGATCACAGGGTTTGCGTGATCGATCTGAAATTTTAATCGATTCCTACTCGATTACGGTCGTCCTCGTCCCCGACGCACGATAGTACGATACCAAATTTGTACTCGCATGCAAAGTAATAAACGTTTCATTCGACCACGATCTTGAACCCATGTCCCCCCATCGTGCGGTCTTTTTCCTTGTCTTTCTCTTTCGGAATACCAAAAGAGAGAGAGAGAGAGAGAGAGAGAGAGAGAGAAAGAGTAGAGAGTTTTGGTCGAGAAGGAGGAATAAAGGAATACGTCGCAGCGATGCGGTCGCTATTCTCTCGATGTCGTAACGCGATCGGTTTTCGTATCTGGCTAATCGTTACGCTCTTTTGCTTTCAGTGGTTGAGTGGATCCGGCATGTTTACGGAAATTACGGTGGCGGTCCGCACGAGCAGGCGAACAAGTTCCCGACATCGGAGGGCGGGTGCGGATCGCATCGAGGCAGGGCAAGCAAGACAAGAAATTACGTTTGTCCAAAGTGCGGGAATGGTTACACCGTAGTGAAAAGTCTGAAGCGTCATCTTCGTTACGAGTGCGGCGTAGCGCCGAAATTCAAATGTCCGTATTGTGGCACTCGCAGCAAGCAAAGGGCGCACGTGCACGAGCATATACGTAGAAAACATTCCGGTCAACGTATCTACATTATCGACTCGCCTTGATGACGAGCCGTCGCTCGTAGATCGTTCTTCGTCTTCGTCATCTTCGTCATCTTTGTCGTCTCCGTCTTCGTCTTTGTCTTCGTCGTCGTCTTCGTCGTCGTCACCGTCGTCTTCGTCTTCGTCTTCGTCTTCGTCTTCGTCTTCGTCGTGGTCGTCGTCGTGGTCGTCGTGGTGGTCGTCGTCGTCGTCGTCGTCGTCAAATTCATCGTGTACATCGTCATCGGCTCTCTTCCGTTCCTCTCGTTTTTCCGATTCTGCACGGTTTTCTTCTTGCCACGATTAGGATGTTATCGACGAACGACGAGAAAGACGTCAGAAAGGTATCGTCGTGGTCATCGTAATGGTGATGATAATGATGATGATGATGATGATGGTGGTGGTAGTGGTGGTCGTCATCGACGTCGTTTACGAAGAGAGGTCTCGACAATCGCAAGAGAAAACACGTCGTTGTCACCTCGTCACGACGTATCTCGTCCGTCTCGTTGAATACGCTTACGATTTTTGGGGAGGAAAGGTACGCCAGGTGAATGGCGCGCGAGTGACGAGCACGCGGGGCAACGACGCGTGTGTTTTAATCGAATGTACCAATGTGAAATGCGAATAAAGCATTGTGTCAGCGTGC
>NW_016909723.1:384927-392247 GCF_001483705.2 Eufriesea mexicana
ACGCGTGCACGTGCACGAGAATATAAGAGCAGAAGTGTGCGTGTAGCTAGCATCTTTCGTCGTTTTCCAAGCTGCTCGAAACCGAGAAGAGCTGCTCTCTTCGAGGAAATCTCGAAGCGGCTCCGATTCGTCTCGGAGCTAGCATTTTCCGAGCACCGACGAACAGAGCCGGCTTCGCGGCTTTCCTCGTTTCAAGAGCGCGGAACATCGCGCGAATGGTTGTATGCGACGACTAGAGACACGGGACACGGTCGTCGTCGTTATCGTCGTTTCGTCGTCGTCGTCGTCGTCGTCGTCGTCGTCGTCGTCGTCGTCGTATTCCTTTGTGTTCTAATAACCCGGCAAGGCATGCGCTTCGATGTCTAGAAGCTAGCCGCTGCGATTCCTACACTACTTTTTGTTTATTCTTTCCTTCTTTCGAACCTGCCGAATAATTCCTGTTTGCGCCACGTCGTCGCGTCAACGTTCGCATCGTTTCGTCATCGTTCTTTAATCGAGATTTCTTTACAGATGCTCCCTTATTCCCGATCGTGAGGCCGCGGCTGCACGTTTGTCCGCATTGCGGACAAATGTATTCCTGGGCATCGAATCTGCGGAAGCACCTCAAGATGGGCTGTGGAATGGTTACGCTTGAGACTCACTTCTCCTGCCAGTATTGCCCTTACAGATCGAGGATCGAGGCCTCGTTTCTCAAGCACCTGCTCTCGGTGCACAACATCAAGTAGACGGCTGATCGCGCTGAACCTCGATTATCGTCTACGACTCGTTTCGTGATCGTTCAGCGATTCTCGTACCGAGCCATAGAGGTTTTTGGATCTCGCGATGGAACTCGTTCTTCCACGCATATACTCGGAAATCCTCGACGAGTCGGAACGTTTCGAACACGTTTCTTCTCGCGTTTGTTTTCTTTTTCTTTTATCTTTTTTTCTTCTCTCTTTCCGACGCGTTTACGACGAAACTACGACGAAGCATCTCCGAAAGTGTTTTATCGTCGTCGACGGATTAAGTATTTGTAATGGTTTGCGTCGAGCATTATTATCGCGTGTCGCGTATCGATGCTATACCGCGACTCTGGAAATAACCGTTATCGTTCTTCGGTTAATCGAATCTAGTCTAATGGCTGTTTTTTTTTTTTTTTTTTTTTTTTCCTCCCCTTATTTTTTCCCTACCCCACTCTGGTTTTGCTTCTTTTTCTTCTTTCTTTTATTCCTCCTTTTCTCGTTCTCTCCTCGTATATCGTTTAACCGTTTACGTAGCATCGATCATCGATAGTTGGTTAGTCACGTTCAGTGCGAATTACGGTTTTCTTTGTACTTAATGTCAAGATTTTTCACCGTATCGACGAGAGTAACGATAGCGCAGTAAATTCTAGCAACCGATTTCCTACCTGTTTGATATCGAAGCGAACCTAGTAAAGATAAGCACGAATTCGCACAGCCGTCTTTTCCTATAGAAATCGTTCGAGACTTTACTCACGAGTATCGCGGTTCGAGCGGTAGTATTGTAATTACGACGTCGCACGTTCGATTTCCTCTCTCGCGTGTTTCGTGCAACAAGAGACATTCACGATCGACCGATAAAAATTCCACCTTTCGACGTCGCGTTTACTCGTTCGAACGGACACGCGTATCGCGACGAAAGAAATTCACCGTTTCGCTGCAAGAGAGGGATGAAAGACGAAAGACGATATCGCGGATTTCTTTCCAGTCTGTTGTTTTCTTTTAAAATCCGTGGTGTACAGAGAGAAAAGGCTGAGACGATGATGGTGTAGAGGGGAAGGAATATCGGAGGAGGATGAGGTGAATAGAATAAGAAGAGGAAGAAGAAGTGGAAGGAAAAGAAGAAGAAGAAGAAGAAGAAGAAGAAGAAGAAGAGGATGGAGAAGACGAAGAAGAGGGGAAAGAGAAAGTAGAAGAGGAGAAGGAGGAGAAGGAGGAGGAGGTGATGGCGGAAAAAGAAGAGAAAGAAGAAGCGACAAACTACGATCGATTAAAATCGTATCGACGTAACGAATTCAATTTCATATAGCTATTCACGCTAATCGAGTAGTGAATGTCAGTCACCTTTCATCTCATTCTTTGTATAATCGTATGAACGCGAAAGACGAATCGTACTTGTTATCGATAGCTTAGAAGGAATAATGTACGAGTCATTTGTCTACGATGCATGAACATCTAGTCTATCTTATCCATTCGATTCGATAGATCCGTAAATCTATTAGATCGAGCAAGAATGCTGCGCAGCGATGGTTAAGTGTTCCTGTGTAACGATGTCCGGCAGTCGATTGCTTTTTAAATAAATACCTGTGTACAGATTCAACATTCTGCAAAGATTCTTCGACGATTTGTCCCGTTTCGTTTTCTTTCGCGGCACGTTTTTCTTCTCTCTCTCTCTCTCTGTTTCCCCCCTTTTTCATTTCTTCATTTTTCTCTTTTCTTTCTCTCGTCCCATCAGCGAGACTCGACTTTAACGATCGTTGCGAGAGGATGACGCGATGGAAATTAATCCACGTCTACTACGAATGGCTCGCGGTCGATGGACGGTTAGACGAGTTGTACGAATTCGAGGGTTTTTCCTCTCCGCCGAGGAAGAAGGAAGCTTTAGAGGGAGAGTTGCGAGTTTTCGTTTGGAAAAGGTGTGCCACCTTGAAGTAGGTCGTTGAAGTAGGCTCGTACGAACGAGAATGCGAAAGGGAAAGCGAAAGCGAAAGCGAGAACGGAAACGAAAACGAGAGAGGGAAAATTCGATTACGGAAAAGGGAATGGAAATCCGTGCAACTTTTCATATATCCTTCTATAGGGATCGTACGTTTTCGCGTGTAACCTATCCATGTAAACGCAGTCGATATTCTGTTTCAGATTCTGTAAACGCATACAAAATGAGAGAGGGAACGATCGGGGAACGCACGGAGTTACTCGACGTGACCGACGGCTATGTCGCAACTGCACGAATTAACCTGGAAAACGAAGAGGTTAAGGCGTACGCGGAGAACCGCGTGGTCGCGGCCGACGAGACTTTCGAAGATGAAGACGACGATGAGTCCGAAAGCGTGGAATACGCGACGGCTGGCTTTAAGGAAGATAGGCAAGAGTATAAGTATTCTTGTCTGAGATGCTTGAAAAGTTACAAGAGAAAGGGTCACCTGGTAGAACATCAGAAAATATTCTGCGGCAAGGATAAGCAGCAGTGTTGTCCGTATTGCGTTTTTCGCACGTACAAGAAATCGAATTTGAAGAAGCACGTCAGTCGTATGCACTGCAACGACGTAGACGCGGCCGTTTGAGCGGCGTTAGACCGTTCAAATTTTCCATGGAAACGAAATCTCACGCGAAAACGTTTTAGTTCTGTAATAGGCTCGCCCGACTAGTCGACTACTCGCGACTACTTACGACAAATTTACGACTACTCGCGACGAGTAAGTGAACGGAAAAAAAAAAAAAAAAAAAAAAAAAAAAAAAAAAAACGGAAAAAAAGGGGAAAAAGAGAAAAAAAGAAAAGAAAAGAAAAGAAAAAGAGAAAAAAGAAATAACGCTATGGACACGCCTGTTTTCTAGGATTTTCGATTCACGCAAAACGCTTTGAGTGTAAGCCTTTGCCTTGTCACGATTTGTAAATGTGTCGTGCTTGTGGTTTGAGAGGAAGAGAAGAAAAGAGGAAAAGAGGAAATAAAGTTCGGTACCGCATGATGTACTTATCCAACGTTCCCGGAACAATCGTGATCCCTTATCCCGTCCCGTACGATACTCGTGGCTCGGTCATCCTTTGTTCGACGGTCGGCCGACCGTCGACCGTGTAAATGGCTCGTTCCGACGCTGTTAAATTCGTTGGAAACGAGCCTCGACGGAGCAAAAGGCAGCGAGCGGATCCTTTCCGCGTTGAACACGGCCAATGACGAATCGGATATTGTGTTTCAGGTGAACTGATCCTTTGGGAGGACTATCAGGTATTCGAGCCTACGACGGTAACCGAGAGGGACGAGTTTCGTTCGGAAAGATGCTCTTACGAGGCTAATTATTTCGGGTCCGATCGCAAGTCTGTCCGAGTGTTCAGGAACAAAAGCACGGATCCCCTCGCAGACAGATACAAGTGTTCGAAATGTTCGAAATCTTATCGTTGGAAGCATCATTTGGTGGAACACGTAAAGGCGTCTTGCGGTCAGAAGAAAGCCGAATGCTGCCCTTACTGTAGTTACAGAAGCAATCGAAAGTGGAACCTCAAGTCTCACATGAAGAGGATTCACGCGGACGTTTAGATCTTCGATCCGTATCGTTCGTGGCTGTTTCACGTTTTCTCGCTCCTTCGTCGTCCGACTTGCGATAAAACGTTTACGTTTCGATTTGCGACCGAGCTCGAAGCTCGTCGACCATTCCCTCCTCTCCTCCATGCTCTCCTTCGTCTTAAACGTTTCGTTTCCAGCCTTCTTTTCACCCTCTGCCGCCGGCTACACCTGTCACACGCCTACGCGCGATCCGAATCTATCAAAGGTACGTTCCAGTCTACGCGATTTTTTCCCTCCTCATCCTCTGTCACCGATGCGGCCCTCTCGCTTTCTCTCCCGATATCCTCTCGTTCCACGCCCTTTTATTTTCCCCCCTCTCCTTTTCCACGCGTATAATTTCTTTTCCTTTCTCCACGAACGGCGTAACGACGAGGATTGGCTTGTTTTTTTTTCCCCTTTTTTTCTTCTTTCCTTTTTTTTTTTTTTTTTTTTTTTTTTTTTTTTTTTTTTTAAAGCCTAACCGGAAACGCTGCTTCGTTGGATAGTTTAACCGTAACCTCTGACGGTGGATGGCGATATTTTTGTGTTCTTTTTTTTTTTTTACAACTATGATTAATTCGTGTTGCAGGACGACGGTATTACAGTGGCGGAAGATCGAGATCTTTCGGAAGAAGATACGCGAAATGCGAACTCGAACTCGAACGCGTCAAGTCAGCCGTCGAAGCAGTGGCCAATGGATTATCCTTGAGGAAAGCGGCAAAAATGTTCTGCATATCCAAGTCTGTTCTTCATCGTTACAGTAAACTGGGAATACCAGTTTTAATGGAGAAATACGTGCGAAACGATTCGAGATCTTACGCGATCCGGGAATAACCATATCCCGCGCGACAAAACTTTATCACCGTTCTTTCGTTCAACGTGTATATATATATATACACATGCAAACACACACACTCGCGCGCACGCACGCACACCGACGCTAACACGAACACGCATATGTATATATAATAGCAACAACGATGATAATAATGATAATGATAATAATAATAATAATAATAATAATAATAATAATGATGATGATGATGATGATGATGATAACAACAACAACAATAATAATAATAATAATAGTAATAATATTAATAATAATAAAAGGACAAATATGGTTAAAAATTAAGCATGGTTCGTTCGTCATACGTATATATATATATACGTATGTATGTATGTACGTATGTATAGGGGTAGTAATTTACTAGCAATCGACCCGAGGTAATTTTTCAAAGGTATCGATTCGACGCTACGAATACCGGAAGAGGAACGAAACGTCTCGGAGTTGGGTTGGTTGATCGATTTTATAGAAACGATTTGAGAAAAATTGCATGACACCCTGGCAAATAGTTTCAGTTTCACTTCCCGTTCCCAGTGGATCGTGAACGGTGTAACTCCCGTGGTTCTCCTCTCCGTAAGCTAGCGTATCGTTTCTCGAGCGAGATCGATGGAAAAAACGATCCCGAGCGAGAACGAAATCCGTGGAAGCGAAATATCACGACCGAGACGAATAAACCGCGCGAGAGTGTCCCGCGTTTTCGGTGATCGTTTCTAATATCCATTTCTTCTGTCTTTCGCATTTTTTCAGAGACTCACTCGCTGGGCTACCTCAACTGCCAGAAAGTCACCTATCCGTGCAAGAACTGCGGCAAGGTATACAATTACTACTCCAGCCTGGCGAGGCATTTGAAGCACGAATGCGGCGTGGAACCAAAGTTCCACTGTCCTCTCTGCCCTTACAGAACGAAGCACAAGTCCAGCTTGAATACCCATCTGAACGGCAGGCATATGAAACTTCTCAGCGAATTCTACACGATGCCGAATGGAAATAAGCTGTCATCTTCCATGGACACCGGCAACTGATTCGTCTTCGCCGATCACCTTTCTAGCTGTCCGCTCGAGAAGAAATATCGGCAACTTACCCGACGATCCAACCATCACGACCATGACCGCGAACTTTCGGTATACGCGATATTCTCGCGGATTTATTCTTCCACGGCTCGCCTCGCGTTCCCGAGAGCGTGTAAACGCGTTCGTTTAAACTCGTTGCCGAAAGTTTGTACTTTTCCATAGCGATTCTATATTTTTCGTGAAACTCGACCGTATGTTCATTCCCGCGCGAATCTTTCTCGCGAACGGTTATTCGTAAGAATTTGCGTTCGTCGAGCGACGAAAGACGATTTCTCGATCGATTTCGTTGCAATTGTCGAGAAAGTTACCCAAACGCCGTATTAATCGCGCCGCGCGACGCGAGTAATCGGTTTGTAGCCAAAGTTCATTTGTCATAGGCTATATCGCGCATCGCGTCGCATTCGAAAGATGGATCAGAATTTAGAGAACAAATATTCGTTTATAGCGCCCGTACCTATTTCGTACCAATAAAACATGAAACTTTCACATTCAGCTGTTTCTCCGATATCTTATTTTCCACGAACGTCGACGTTTATCGTTCGACCTTTGTCGCAACGTTCTTCGTCATGGTAACGTCGACTTTGTTTCTCATTCTCCATTCTCCTCCATCCCAATTTTCCTCTTTCCTCTCTCTCTCTCTCTCTCTCTCTCTCTCTCTCTCTCTTTCTCTTTCTTCTCCATTTTCATCTTCTTCTCGTTCTTTTCCCCCTTTCTCCCCTCGTATCACGGCTGCACGATGCACGGACGATCATCTAACCGGACGATCGACGATTTCAGAGTACAACTTCGACCGCGCGGATAAGTTTGAGCCACGGAAAGGTGAACGGAACGGCGAGAAGCGGCAACTTCCGGAAGCTTTCGCAGCGTGCCGTCTTCGTTTCCGATGTCCTCGATGCGGTAGATGCTACAAAGTCGAACGGTCCTTGAAACGTCATCTGACGATCGAATGCGGAAAGCCGCCGAGACACAAATGTCCCTACTGCCAGCATCGCAGCAAGTATAGGAGCAGCATATCGAAGCACATCGCGCACATTCATCCCAATCTTCCATACCCGTGATTGCTGGTGATCGCCGCGCCACAAAAAAAAAAAAAAAAAAAAAAAAAAAAAAAAAAAAAAAAAAAAAAAAAAAAAAAAAAAAAAAAA
>NW_016909723.1:392615-404858 GCF_001483705.2 Eufriesea mexicana
AAAAAAAAAAAAAAAAAGATAAAAAAAGAAAAAAAAGAAAAGAAAAAAAAAAGAAAAGAAAGCGTAACCGACTCGTTTGAATTTTCGAGGTTACGCATAGGTATTACATCGGCTTTGACCACACCGATACGTTGTATTCGTTCTCACCGATCATATACATATACATATAGGTGACATGTAATTTCAAGCTTTTCTGTCCAACAAATATACTTCTCTTCGTCTGACATATCACGATGGCTATTCGCAGCTTGCCAATTGACCAACCCATGTGACGCGTGTGTACCGGCCGATTCGGGGACGACGAATCGTCGTGCTCTGGACGAGCTGGAAACGATCGTTGGCGTATACGCGATAGCGTCTGCATGTAAACGGAGAACACCGTGTCCCTCGTGTATCGGTCTCGCGTTTATACCGCATTTCGGACAAATTAGAGAAAGGGTTACTCTTCCTTTGCTCCGCTTTCTTGTTTTCTCGCGAGCACGGCTTGTGCCCGCGTACGCTTAGAGGTACGTCGATTGCTCGGCGATCGTTCGTTTGCTCGTTCGATCGATGCTCAACGATCGGACGATCGATCGAACGGCGTCTTATCGTTCTCGACGTGATATACGTACAACGACGATCGAAGGAACCGGCGATCGGTATCTCCAAGCTGGGAACTTAACCGAATGTTTCTTCCTGGTTGCAGATTACGCGAAAATGAGGTTCTACATGAGCCGAATGCCCAAGGATCGGAGAAGATCGCGCGGACAAGGTCGATTCGCGTGCGACAATTGTGATCGTCGTTACCATCAGATGAAGAATCTACGGAGACACGTGATAAACGAGTGCGGTAAACAACCGATGCATCAATGTACCTTCTGTCCCTATCGAGCAACCTACAGGTCTTATCTTCAGGTGCACATGATGAAGCACGCCAGGTCCGGATTCACGCCGCGAACAGCGACCATCAGGCAACAGGGAAATCCCTGAACGACTAGCGATCTCTCGCGATCTTTTTCGTCGATCGATCGAAACGCGCGAATCGAAAGCGCGTCGTTGTCTGCATCTGCATCGAACGGAATCGCGAACGCGTAGCGATCTCTCTCTCTCTCTCTCTCTCTCTATCTCTATCTCTGTCTCTGTCTCTGTCTCTTTCTCTCGGACTCCTCTGTCATAGATGCGTACACGTACACGAGCAAGAGCACGTAAGACGCGAGAACGAACGCGGACGCGGACACGCGTAAAGAGACGACAAAGAGGGCGTTCGCGATGGATCGATCTCCGTTCTTGATTCGTTGCTTCGGTTCCCGAGCGGGCGGATTTAAGCGAGAAAGAAAGGGAAAAGGATAGATAAACGGAAAAAGGACGGAGGACGACAACGAGACGCATCCGCGAACAATTGCAAAGCCTGCCTCGATTAGCGACCAGCTTTGCGACTTTTGTCGTCGACGATACACGGCGTAAAAGAGTGGCACGAATCGAAATAAAAATATGTCACGTTCTATACCAAACGTTTGTCTCTTGTCTATGTTTGGTGCGTTAATCATCCCCTTTCCGAGAGCCGTTACCTCCTGTCTGTTTTCTTCCTTCGTTTCATGTTCGTCGGAAGGTTCGAGGAACGAGAGTGCTTCGAGATCGTCCGACGACGCTTAAGTTTGGGAAAAAGCTTTTTGCCCCGGGAATCGTCGATCTCGACTAACCGATGGAATTTCGTGTCTGTTTCAGTCGAGTCGTCCCAGTATCCCGTGGTGTTCAAGCACACCTGTGCCACCTGTGGGAAAACGTACAAGCACAAGCACCATCTGAAGAGGCATCACGATTTCGAATGCGGCATCGATCCAAAGTTCAAGTGCGCTTTCTGCCCGCATAGGACTCGATACAAGGACAGCCTGATGAAACATATACTGGCCAGACACCAGCACCTTCACGATCAAAATCCGCGTTATAGATTGCAACAGGTGGACGCTCTTGCCGATGTCGAGGGGAACGTGCACATACAGGGAACAATGTTCGCCTCGTATCACGATTTCTCGCAAAATTTATAAAATCTCTCGCGAACGCATGCTGCTGTCACGTCGCATCGTGTATTTACCACTGTAGCCGCGCAGAACATCCTGTAAATAAAGAATCCTGTGTATTTTAAATTCACCGCAGTTTCTCGATGACTCGATCGGAGCGTGCGCGTACGCTCAGCCACGCGTAGGATCGGCGCGCACGCTACGCGCCATTCATCGTGTCGCTTACGAGGAAGAAAGTTAAAAAATCTCTTTTATTCCGTTTGTTCGTTTCCAGACACGAACTACAGCTCGTCCAACTGGACGGTGTCAACGTTGCCGTCGTTGCCGATGTTACCGATGATGCCGATGACGTCTCGCGTGGTCACGTATCCTATGAGGAATCTTCGCTCCATGACGTTAAAGGACGAACAGGGCAACGCGCATCGTTGGGGCCCGAGAAACTACCTTTGCACCGATTGCAATCAAAATTTCGCGCTGATGGCCTCGTTGACGCGTCACAGAATCTTCGAGTGCAACAATCAGTTGCTCGTGACCGAGCAGAGAAACGCTCGAGAAAGCAGCCCGGTGGAACGAGAAAAGAAACGAAGGAAGAAGAAGCACGTCTGTCCGGATTGCAACCGCGTGTACGCGGTTTTCACCTCGCTGTGGAGGCATCGCAATTACGAGTGCGGCGTCGAGCCAAAGTTCGTTTGTCCTATCTGCAAGTTTAGGTTTTCTCAAAAGAGCAACCTCGATCGTCACGTTAGAACCAAGCATTGATAATACTCCGTTGCTTCCGTTCTCTTTCCATCGGTTAGGATTAGAGGAAAGCGCGTTCATTTCGATTATTTCGATTATTTCGATTATTTCGATTATTTCGATTTTTACCCTTCTTAGTTGCGATATTTATTCACGGATTAGCGGTATACAGCGAGTAGCGTCTACGATCGACTCGAATCGCGCCGCCGTTCGTCGAAAGGACAACGAAATTCGTAGTACGCGAACTCGAGGCAGCGGTGATGGTCGATCGTGTGCCGTGCGTGCCTGTGGTTAGACGACTGTTCCAGGCGTCCAAACGCGCGACGCCGGGTGTAATTGTACCAATCGAATAAACGTGGTGTGCGTTTTCCGTAATCGTTATACGGTTCTATGCCAAAACGAACCAACTACGCTTTTCTTGCCTCTCTCGTCGACCGATTTCATTCCATTTCTCGTTGATTCTTCGCATGTTCTTCCACCGTAGCGCGAAACGGCACCACCGAGGATCCTTACGTTCCGGTGTATGTGTTTTTCCCTAAATCGTCTACCGTCGTACAGACTGGACTTTATTGCCCGCTTCTCTAACAGGTTCTACCGTTTATTTCTAGGATTCGGATGGAGGCATTCGATCGAGAGAAACATGGCAGATACGAGGTCCGTAACCAGGCAAGTCGCGACTGCCAAATGCCAATGGTGTGGAAGAACGTATAAGATGAAGAGAAATTTAACCGCTCATATGAAATTCGAGTGCGGTGGTAGAAGGAACTTTACGTGTCAATTTTGTCCCGCGACATACAGGCAAAATATCGGTCTGCGTCGGCATCTTTTGCAAACACACGACGTTTATCTTCCTCCAACGTTTTCCGTTCCTAAGCGAATCTTTGTTCAACGATAGAAGCGACGCGCTCGCGAGTACGATTGTTTTTTTTTTCTTTTCCCCCTGCCGAATTCTATCCAATTCGAGCTCGCGTTTCCAATTGATTTCCATTTATCCGAGACTTTGACGCACGGTAGCTTATCGTTAGAAGAACACCCTTGGACTATGCGTTAAGCGATAAGACGAGGTGTACAGCCAAAGATGATACCATAGATATCTGTAAAAACCGTTATTATACGAACGGTACGAAATAAACGTTTACGCACTAGATAGAGAGAGAGAGTGAGAGGGGGGTAGAGGGGGAAGGAGGAAGAAAGAGCCTGATTTCCTTTCATTGTCCAAGATCGAACCGTTTCTGGCAGTGGCGGCGGGCAAGGGCAAAAGAGAGCGAGCGAGAGAGAGAGAGAGAGAGAGAGAGAGAGAGAGAGAGAGAGAGAGAGAGAGGGAGAGAGAGTACGTTACTCGTAATACCAGCTGACTGTTTATTGTCCAAGGTTTTTACTGGAACAAGATAAATTCAACTTGACATCTTGGTTTTCATTGTTTTACAGAAGCGCGAAACACCGCGAGCGGATGGAGGGACGGATGCTACGCGGAACCTTTCACCTGTTACCGATGCGGCAGATCGTATCAAATGAGACACAATCTGGTGAAACATTTGAGATTCGAATGCGGCGGACACAAGCATTTTGCCTGTAACCTATGCCCGGCGAGATACACGCAGAACGGAAAGCTAAGGCAACACATGCTAAACGCGCACAACATCTTCGTACCGCCGCGAAAAACATGGATGAGATCCTCTTACAGTTGAATCCCGCATTTATCCGTGTTTTCGTTCCTTTAGAATGACGATACTTTTCGCCACGCGCGACGCGATTAGCAGACGAGAGAATCCATCCCATGTAACCGTTTGTTCGATTAAGCGGTAAAGAAGCAATAAATCGTTAAAGAAAACGAACGCTGACGAGAACGTTGCGTCCTGATCCACCACTGGTTTTCACGCGTTGGTTCGCAGGAACGATTTTTCCATGCGCCAACTTCAAACGCCGAACGGGTTTTCCTATTCCAGAACGAATTCTACGATGTATTAGATAGCCTTGACAAATATACCAACGTTCTTTTGCAGGTGTCCACGACACAGCTCTCGGTGTGTGTGGTGTGTGTGTATGTCGTTGACGGTTTCGTCGGTGAAGATATACAGTATGGCGGATCGTCGAGCGAAGAACGAAAGGAAGGAAGAGCTACTTGGAAGCTAATAACCGACACGCGAAGATTCAGTTATCATCGAACGTCAAACTTTGAAGACGCGTTTCGCGTTTTCCTAATATCTCGCAGTGCCTTTACTTTACGTGTTTCTCCCTATTCCTTTCCTATGATGCAGAATTGAATAAACGATTATCTACCAGTCGTGATCGTTTTGATCGTTGATTCATTTGACGTTGTGGAAGCGAAAACCGAAATCGTTAATCGATTAAACGCACGCGCGTTCCAAGCGCGGAACAGCGTTTTGAACAAAAATCTCCGTCGTTGCTGTTTCTCGGTTAACGTAGTCGACAGAATATTATTGCCAGTTTCACGGTTCCTCTCGTTCGCATAGACCACGCGTTTAAACGATCATCGTCGTCGTCGTCGTCGTCGTCGTCGTCGTCGCCGTCGTCGTCGTCATCGTCGCCGTCGTCGTCATCTCAGAGGTGGAACTTTATTTTTTTTTTTTTTCTTTCCCTTTTTTTTTCTTTCTTTTCCTTCTCTTTCATTTTTTGTCCCTTTTCTTTTCTGACACTGGCAATTAATTTGGAAGCAATCGAGTCCGTTATAACGGATTAACGAAACTATCGGTTTCACCCATTGCCAGGGCATTCTCACGAAGAACAGAGCACTCGTGACACGTTTATCGCCGATTAGAAATCTCCGTCTAAGTCAGAACAATCGATATTTTCTCGATATTTCCCGGTTCTTTTCGTTCCTACGAGATCGATGTAAACGACTGACAGCAGCATTTTTCTTTTCGTTCGACAGGTTTCGCGAGGTCTCGGTTCACCTGTCAGAAATGCGGCCGGGGATACACGATGCTGTGCAACTTGAGGCGGCACATGAAGTGGGAATGCGGAGGAAAACGGCAGTTTCCCTGTTACTACTGCAGCTACAGTTTCACTCAGAAGACGAGCCTGCAGCGTCATCTGACCGCGATTCATAAGATCGACGTTGTCAACGGAGTGGAACCTGGTCTCATGTTGTAGAGGATATCTCGCTTTCGATCCTAGTTTTTGGATGGCAATCTCGTTGGTTTATAATCGACGAGAAAGGTCGTCGGAATCACCTAGAAAATTTTCACCTCCCTCTCTCCATCCATCTTCGTGATCACCTCTCCTCTTCCTTCACCCGCTCTTCTTCTCCTACTTTTCAACGTAAATCTCGATAGAACGCCTCTATGTGTCTCGTTACGAGTTTGTCCGTTACACCTCGCTTTGCTTCTTCCCGTCCGAGTGGATCCGGAACGTAGGTAGCTCCTTACGCTTCTTTGCCTTGCTCGTGTTCCATTTTTCCTCGATCCCTGTGGTATTTGATCGTAACAGGAGGGCATCGACGACCAGCAGATGGGAAGGATTACCTTTCAGACGATCGATCGGAATCGCTGGATTCCGTTCGATTCCGATAGAAATCGGGGGAGGCCCGTCCTCCGTTGGTACCTAAGCTACGACAACTGTGTTTCTCGATAGTTTTCATTCGCGATTAACGCGACTCTGCTGTTAATGTTCTTCTAGGTCTCGCGAAGCTGGCTCTCTACCCTCGAGCAATTCGCGGCGTATAAAGGCCGAGCATTCTCACTAGCGTGTACAGAGGGTTCCGTTACCAGCTACTTGGAGCACTTTGACCAAAACCCTTGACGCTCGTGGCGCTCGTGGCTCTGTGTCTGTTCGTCGGCTCGAAGAAACGATGACGAATCTCGACCGTTCCAAGATATATTCCACGTTCCGAAGAATCTCTGATCCATCCATCGAAGATGTGTCGCGGGGAAGGAATTCGACTATGCGTTCGTCGGCTATGCACTGTCGGCTGGAAGATTGGCTACACGCGAAGACAGGGAACGTTGCATCGTGGAAGAAAGACGACCGCGAAATGTGTACATCGTCGAATCCGAAGATATACTTGGCCAAAGATTATCGTAACGCGCGACAAACATGTGCATAGTGTGTACGGACATTGAAATCGGTCGAGTTCTTCCGTCGTTACGCAGATTGTATAGATACCTGTTGAACTTTGACACGTTGTAAATGATTTCGGCTGGACGCGTTTAACGTAGTCGGTGTCGTTTGTTTTTAATGCTATATTATCAAAGTCCACTTTAACTCGTCTCCTAGAACGTCGATAGTTGTTTGATGTGCCATCGAGTGTCTAGCAGAGATAATAAATATAACAATAAAATTTTACCGACAATCTTCAAGCACCTTCCGCAACGGTCGCTCGTCTTCCACTCGAAGATTGGACGTGTACGCATATGTGCACACGCTGAACGCATACTCTCGGTACACGCATACGAATTTTTGTGTCGTTTCTTTTGCCGAGTTATCGCTCGTTTATAAAATCTACGGAATACGCGCGAGTTTCCATCTTTCAAAGTTTCATCTATAAAAGTTTACGTTTATTACTTTTCTTGCTACTCGTCGTTACTGTTTTCTTCATTTTTTCTTTTTTTTTCCTTCTTTTGTTTCTATTTCGTAAAATAACACGAAAAAGAGAAAGAGAAACCTTTTTTTCGAAACGACACGTTCTCGCTCTAACCGACGTCGGCCCATATCGAAGATGTTCGACCTCTGCGTATCGTTTCGATGTACAAGTACGTATACGGTATTTATTACTGATCGCCCTTGTCCCAAAAACCATTCGATCGCTATCGTAGTCGTTTCCGATCGTCCTTTGAATTTCACGCGCGGGCACAGATAAGCTGTATCGTAATCGGTTCTTTCTTCTTCCTTTTTTTTTTCTTTTTTTTTTTTTTCTTTTTTTTCTTTTTTTTCCACGTCTTTCCTTTCCGCAGTTGCTCGTATAACGAGAGTGCGAGTAAGAGAGAGAGGGGGAGAGAGAGAGAGAGAGAGAGAGAGACAGACAGACAGAAAGGGAGGGAGTGAAAGAGAAAGGAAGAGTGGTGGTCTGGGGAAAAGAAAAAGAAAAAAGAAGGGAAAAACTAACGTCGATCGATTTTCTTTTATTTTCCACGATACGAGTATTTTCTTTTCGTATCTATATGATTTTCTTCTACGGTAGATCGCGTACGATATACCTTTTTTCGCGTAGAACCGTTCGAAACCGTTTCTTTCGGTCTTTCCATCGAGGTCAAATCATCGATGCGTATTCTCTGTACTATCGCCTACTTTCAGATTCAATAAACTTTCTTCTCTCCTTTGAATTTTCACGCCTCCTCCCCCCTTAACGTGTGAAATTTCTCTGCTTTTTTTTCCAGAGAGCAAAGCGGATTACCGAATGTACCTAAAATGTCTGCCACCGATCGATCTCGCGAACAACTCGGCCGCTCCATTCAATCCGGGTATGAGCTGTTCGGCTGATCCGAGGCTACTCTTTCAAGACTCTTCCCCGTGGATCCCGGAAACGGACAAGCCTTACATGTGCTCGAGCTGCGGCAAAGGTTACACTCACATATTCACGCTGAATCGTCATCGTCGGACGGTATGCGGTAAAATCAGGAATACCAGCGGCAAATGGAAGTGTCCTCGTTGCACTAGGTCCTACGTCACCGAAGGCAATCTCGTTCGCCACGTTCGATTCGAGTGCGGCGTCAGAAGGAAGTTTTGCTGTATCTTCTGCAACCGGAAGTTCACGCAACGTTGCAGCCTGATCAGACATCTGAGAAATTTTCACAACGAGAGTTTCGATAGCGCCAATAACGCTGTTCCTCAAGAGTATCAGCCGGTGAACGCGTGCCACGTGGAAGTAAAAAAGTCCGAAGACTCTAGAGTATGAAGACGCTCCGTCTCGGAAGAGAACGTTTACTAATCGACCATTACTTTTAGGGATATCGAGTAGAGACTAGAATCGAATATCGTTCCTTTGGCCGAGAATATTGCCAAGTGATTTTCCTCGCCAGTTTCCGAGTGTGACGTATTCTTTCCTTTTTTTCTTTTTTTTTTTTTTTTTTTTTTTTTTTTTTTTTTTTCTTTTTTTTATATTTTCGTACACATTTCTCGGCAATGGTAGGAAATTGGTTAAAAAAAAAAAAAAAAAAAAAAAAAAATACGTCGAAGGATTCTTCCAGAAGAAAACGTTTTTCTTTTTCTACCTTTTTGTTCCTTCTTTTTTTTCGTTATTCTTCTTCCTCTTTCGAAGGATATAGTAGAACCTTACGAATCTGTTTAGTCTTCGGCGTTGATAATTTAGTTCGCAAAGAGGAATTTAAGCAAAATCGACTATTTCAAAATTTGAAATCGTTCTGCGCATACGAAAAGGAAGAAACGCGAAAGACGTCGATTAAGACTAGTGTCTCGTTATTCGCGTGGTTCGTGGATACAAGTATTTGCCGATGGGTAAAATACCGATGGCCTTTCGATAAGCTTCCGACTATCAGAAGAATATATATGTACACACACACACACACACACACACACACACACACACACACATTCACGCGCGTGCTCGCGCGCGCTGTATTTGTAAGGTAAGATTATAAATGGCACTGAAACACGAAGAAAGATTTTTTGGCGATTGTACCGAAAATGATCGGTGGAAAGGCAAAGGACCGCAACGATCACGATATTCGCGATAATTATGTGCTCTTTTCTTGACAAGTGTCTTATAGTTAGATACGAATATCAACGATGTACTGGAAGTACAAGAAGACGATACGCTTCGTTGTAATTTGGAAATGCTTTAAAGTTACGTATAGAGGCATAATTTGACTTTGATACGATTTTTTCTCGTCGTCGGATTTGTTACTGTTATCCGGTGTGCGCCGCGTAGTAGTGTTCAGGTCTTGAAAGTTTTCAAAGTACACGGACGCGGTTCGGTACTTTGCTATTTAAGGATAGGTGAATGTCGCGCATTCGTTCCACGTGTCTGGCACTTTGGTCCAAGCACGATATGCCAACGAATCAGGCGCGTACCTTTCTAAAAACTAACTTCCAACTACTCTGCGTTGCTGAAAAGAAGTCATCTGAGAAACTCGTAGGACCGAGTCCCCACCAGCCCAACCATTCTAACATCATGGCAGAAATAGAGTAAAACGCTTCCCTTATCGGTAAAACCGATCCCTTCCTATTAGCCCGGTCATAGAACACCATGTGACAAAGGAAGCGACCGAAGCAACGAGACAAAGCGAGACAGACGCAAGAAATAGATGCAAGAGCGTAGACTCGTCCCAAAAGTATGTTAACTTTAGATTCTTCCGACGAACGCATGATTATCTGCAATTACTAATTACTAATTAGCATCTCGATTAACTTTTCATTGCATTATGCAGCAAACGTGATGTCCTATGCGCATATTTTTTATATTTATGTTGTATCGTATGATTTTTTTAAACGGTTATCTAGTACGATGCAACTATACAATTAATTTATCATAAGAAATACATCTTAAATTTTAAATCAATTCTCATAAATGATGTTAATTATTATTACTTTTGTACTTTTTTTGCTTTACTTTATAAATCTTTGAGCTATTGTCATCTGATTCCTTATTCGACTCGCTGCTTTGTATTTCCAATTCCAGGTCTTCAGTTGCGTCTTCTATTATTCCATCTTTCGCCCAATATTCGTGTTCCAGTGTTTCTACGTGTTTACAAAATCCTTTCCAATCATTTAGTGTCGTTTCGTTTATTGCCTGGTGTATAGTGTTTCCAATTCATTGTAACTTAACTCTGAGATAACGTTTCTTTCGCGGATATCCTACGCCTATGTTAACGTATCACGTTACCGAACTTGGAGATAGTAGTTTTGGGAGTGTCATAGAAGAGTGGTATATAGAGTATTACTAACACCGCAACCGAACGAGACGACTTCGTTTCAGCAACGCAGAGTACGTACACTTTAATGGTGCTGAATACGTTGAACTATTTTACTTTATCCCTTTTCTATTGTCGTTACTGTCGCTACTACTGCTACTAATACCATCACTACTACCACCACCACCACCACCACTACTACTACTATTACTACTAGTACTACTATTACTACTATTACTACTACTACTGCTACTACTACGACTACTACTTATTACACGGTTATCATTATCATTATTATTATTATCATTACTAATACTATTATTACATCATCATCATCATCGTCATCATCATCATCATCGTTATTCTTCTTCCTCTTATTATTACTATTATTATTGTCATCATTCACATCATCGTTATTATTATTGTTCTTATATCGTTGCATAATCATTTAAATTAATCTTCTAAGACTGCGTTATAAGAAAAATTAGGATTAAAAGATCGTAATAGTGCACTTAAAGAAAGAAAGAAAGAAAGAAAGAAAGAAAGAAAGAAAGAAAGAAAGGAAGAAAGCAAGAAAGGAAAAAGAAAAAAGAAACAGTTTCACTAGGACATATAAGAAAAATTGAAGTTGCAATGAGAAACGGCGGTTTACACTTGGTTGTATCGCGATGGTGAAATTGCGACGTTAATTTTTCTCGTTAACTCGCGTCTGGTAGTTGATTGGGCTGTGAAAATTATTTCTCCTCCGTTTGTCTTTATCTCTGTGAAGAAGGATGGCGTAAAGGAGAGCGTTTCGACTGGAAAAATTAAGGGCGCTCGTGTACCAGAGATTCGTGTTCGTATAGGTTTTTCCTTTACCTCGACTCGCGATACCGACAAATACGATTTAAGAGAAAACTTTGTTGTTGTGTAAGGTGTTGCGTAAGAACAATAAATACACGCGGTTTACGTACCTCGTATGACGCTTTTCCTTGACACTGGCACACCGAGACGTAAAGAAAATCTTCGTACACGCTTGTTTCCGTAACGGAAGCGCTTGCAACTCCAGCAATTCTATTCCATCCCTCGACATGGAGTATCATCCGACGCGAAAAGGAAAACGAAGAAGGGAAAGAAGCGAAGAAGAAAAGAAAGAGAGAAAGGTTTTCCGAGTCGTATTTTCGCGCGTATCTTCCGTTCCATCGGAGTCTATCTCTCCTTTCTTTTCGCGTTCTCTCTGGCGAGTACGCGAAACGATCGAATCGTGGGATACGCGTGTACGTACGCGAGTACGTGCGAATATATGTGCGTATAAGATGCGTGGGAATTTATTTAACTGGTCCGCAAAAGCCGTGCCTGTGTCGTTGTCCCGTTGTCGCCTCGTCTCGCGACGGTTTATCGTTAACGTTCGTTCAAAGATAGCTTATTTAGATCCGTTCCCGTTGACGCTCGTTATGTTTGTTCCTCCTTTCTCTCTTCTCGAACGAAAAATCACCACTCACTGATGCAACTTTCCGATACTGTTTCAGTCAAAGGTCCACTTTTTTGCGATCAACTGCCACGCGATATTTGGAGGCGTTGCAAGGACGACCTTCTCTGTTTGAAGTGCGCAAAGAAGTACAGCGACTGGAGGAGTTTGCGGAAACACATGAATTTTTTCTCCCAAATGGAACAGCTCTATCCTTGCCCTTATTGCACGC
>NW_016909723.1:405866-410623 GCF_001483705.2 Eufriesea mexicana
TCCGATCAATAGCGGGTTGTCTCGATCACGGTTTCCGGTGATCGCAACCGGTTCGGCCCCTTGGTCCCCTTCGCCCCCTACCGCGTCCAACCATGATGATCCAACGCGGATCCGTATGATTCGCCGAAACGAGACAGTCGTCAGCCGTGTGTGCGTCGCAGGTTCGTCGAATCTTGTGCGTTTTACCAGTAAGTTGTAGTTGTTGTTGACGCTGATGTGAGATGCAATAAACGTATCGTTCACAAAAATTGTCGTATTTTCACGTGCGGGGCTACGGAATTTTCTCAACCGTATCTCCTAACGTTCTTCCCTAGCGCTACAAACAGCGCCAGTGGACCTCATCGTTGTTGCTCTTGTTCTTGTTCTTGTTCTTGTTCTTGTTCTTGTTCTTGTTCGCCGCCATCGATCTCTCCCTCTCTCTCTACCTACCTACCTACCTACCTACCTACTTATCTACCTACTTCTCCATCTTTCTCTCTGTCTCTCGTTTCTCCGCGCTTCGATAGATTTTCCGAGTGACGCGAGTCTCGATGTTCACCATCGGATTGGACGGGAAAATCTGAGGCGAATATTTTCTCTAACGCGAACGCTTTTGATTTTTAGGGAGCGGCTTGTCGGGCCAACAGTTGGACGACTCGCTGACGCCGGATCAATCCGGCAAGCCTGTCTTTGTCTGTCCGAAGTGCGGCAAAGGTTACACCTGGAAGGCGAGTCTCCAGCGTCACTTGAGCACCGGTTGCGGATTACCACCTATGTTTTGCTGCAAATTGTGCGACTACAGGACCAGCAGAAAGGACATACTCTTCAGGCACATGAGACACGTGCATTCGCGACTTCCGGCTTAGCGTAACCCTCGCTCCGTCCGTTCTTTTTTTCCGTCGCTCCTCCGATGATAGATCGCGCGCTTCCAAACCAAAGGACTATACTCACGCGAAAACCAACCTTCAGAATTATCCACGAAATTTACGTTTGTGGATTCCAACGATCGTAAGATCGTTTAATCTCGAGTGATTGCGTCGACGATGGTAAATCGATAGGAAACTGTTACTTTCGCGATGTTCTTTCACCTCCACCCCCTTTCTCTCTCTCTCTCTCTCTCTATATATATATATATATATATCTACTTACCTATCTATCTATCTATCTATCTATTTATTTATCCATCCATCTATCTATCTATCTAACCATCCATTTATCTATCTATCTATCTATCTATCTATCTATCTATCTATCTATCTATATCTATCTACCTATCTATCCATCCATCCATCCATCTATCTATCCATCCATCCATTCATCCATTCATCCATCCATCCATTCATCCATTCATCCATCCATCCATCTATCTATCCATCCATCCATCCATCTATCTATCCATCCATCCATCCATCTATCTATCTATCCATCCATCCATCCATATATCTATCTATTCATCCATCCATCTATCTATCCATCTATCTATCCATCTATCTATCTATCTATCTATCTATCTATCTTCTACCTATCTGTCTTTCTATCTATTTGTCTATCAGTCTAGCTTTCTATCTATCTGTTTACCTATCCGTCTATCTATCTGTCTATCTGTCTATCTATCTATCTATCTATCTATCTATCTATCTATCCATCCATCTCTGCCTTGCTTGATCTCGCTTTCTCTCGCTCTCCTTTTAAAGTGTTTAATAAATCCATTATTTTCAAATTATTTAATAAACATGTACACGTAACACGATACTATATGCTTTAGCGTGTTTCTCTTTGCAATCTCGTCGCTGCGACAGTTTGTCGCGAGATTAAACGTTACGGCGGTGTTCGTGGTCTTGCTGTCTCTCGTAATACGTAGCTGTACGGCCAGAGTACGCCGAGTTTTGACCGTTTTTTCACGTAAAGCTTGGCATTACGCAACGGAAGGAACGACGGCGTATGATTCTTCGTTGGCAGCGGATCGAAGGCAGCTCTCGTCGAGCATTGCCAGTCGATCGAAATTTCGATACACCGACACGCGTACGAGTTTTCTGGTTCGATCCGAAGAGAACAACCACGCCTCGAGGATTATTCGCGAACTCGTGCTTCATCGGCGTTCTTTTTGCTTTGTTTCAGGAGTATGGAACGTACAAGGTTACGTGGCTGGCTACGGTTCCGTCGATGGGCTGCAACTTCACCCGGAATTCGATAAATTGAAGATTTCCGCCGCGGCACAGTCCATGTTGAACTATCACAAGCGGCACATGTGCGGTTTCTGCAAGAAAGTCTTTCCGTTGAAGAACTTGCTGAGGAGGCACGTGCAATTCGGTTGCAAGATGAATCCTAGAAACTCACAGTTCGCTTGCTCGTTTTGCCCGTACAAGAGCACCTATAAGGCGAACATGGAGAGACACGTGCGGAACGTTCATGACACCGGCGTATTGAAATTTCGTTGCGATCTCTGCAATTTTCGTAGCAATTATTCGTTTTGTGTGAGAAGGCACATGAAGACTTTTCATCGTACGGCTGACTCGAACGAAACGAAGCAATAGTCGATCACTCGTTCGCGGCTACTTTCCATCCGAGTTTAAAGAAGCAACGTAGATGGCAATCGTAGATCATGCTATATCGGGAGAAAATAAAATTCACAGCGATGGTGCAGCATGTCGCAACATCTTCGTATCGGTGATAACACGCGTAACGCGTTATTATTCATAAGCGACGGTATTTGTAATCGTAACGAATCGTATCGATAGAATCGTACGCGTATCTTTCGCAGAGTTTTTCGTGATTTTTTTCTTTTTTTCTTTTTTTCTTTTCAAGAATCAGTATTATACTCGAAGCGCTTCTTTCGCAGGTAATTATCCTTTTATTTCATCGTTTATACAGTCGGGCGATTACCGTTCTCGTCGCAGCCGTCGTCGTCGTCGTCGTCGTCGTCGCGTAGACGAAAAAGCGAATTGATACGACAAAGTGCACGCAATTAGAGAGCGTTAAACCCTCGTATTTTTGTCCAACGTTTCGATTCTCGTACCCGTCAAAATACACGTTCGCTGTCGAGAAAGAAAATCAAAGTACGGATTTCGAATAACGCGCGTATTAGGCTTTCGGTAGATTGTATCCTCGTCTAAGTTAATTTGTATTAATATTAGAAATATTTTACAGCAAGCATCCTCCGACATACGTTCATCGATGATGGCCGATATTGTAAGCGTGGTTTGTCGAAATAAATAAGAAATGCTCAGGTTGTTTGTAACTCGTTGGAGGGTGAAATAAACCATTCCATAGGTTTTATCGCCATACCGCGCGTTCTCTCTCTCTCTCTCTCTCTCTCTCTCTCTCTCTCTCTCTCGAAACAACGGTATCGATCGCAACAACTATGTCCGTTTTGTTTTTCGCGGTTTCTCCCTGACACGATAAGCGAAAACCACAGGGAAAATGGGAAACGCAACGCGATGAAAGTATCGCGAAGGAGATAGCTTCGGGCTGGTTCGCGTACCGGAATCGTCTCTGGACAATGAGAAAGGAAATTTCTCGAATGCCAGCGATGACGAGTGGACGGAAAAAAGAATTTGTTAATCGCGTTATGTATGTGTTGGATGATGAAAAATGGTTACGTATCGTTTCGTGGCGTTCGTGGTCGATCGATCGCATTAACCAGTCTGCTGTTGTTGTTTCAGCGTTGTTGTGGCCTTACAAGACCATCTACGCGTTCGAGTCAGAAAATCGGCTAGCTCGAAGGAACGATTGGCAACAACAACTGCAACAGCAACAACAGCAACAACAGCAGCAGCAGCAACAACAACAACAACAACAACAACTTCGTCAAGGTGGCAATTCGGACATTCGAGAAAGGAGTTTCGTTTGCGTGGACTGCGGCAAGGCGTACGCGGTGCACAGGTCGCTCTGGAGACATCGAAAGTTCGAATGCGTGAATGCCAAGCCGAAATTCGCGTGCGATGCGTGCCCTTATAAAAGTCCGCACAAGTGGTGCATAGAGAATCACAAAAAGAGGCATCACAGCCATATTTACAATTGATATCTCGTTCGTAAATGTCGTCGATAGATCGATAGGCGGCGAACACGGATGCTCTCGACATGCCTGATCCGTTTAGGAAAAGGGTGTCTTTAAGGAAACGCGCACGACTCGTCGTTCCATCGTCAGCCTAAGCGTCAATGTAAAACCTTTCAAAGAATTTTCATTGTACGATCGACGGGATCGCGAGTTCTTTTTCCTCTTTCTCGTCCCCCTTCGAAAAAGAAAAAAAAGAAAAAAAGAAAAAAGGGAAAAAAGGAAAAAAAGGAAAAAAAGGAAAGAAAGAAAAAAAGAGAGAAAAATGTGCGCACGGGTATTATATTTCTATAAGAGAGAGGTTCTTCTCGTCCGATGCGTTTTGCTACTTTTCGACGAATCGATCTATACACGGGGTTCCCTTTCGCGGTGCGTAATCGATCCGACAGAATGCGAGATACTCGGGGAAGAAGAGTACGCGGACGATACAGCGAAAGGTAACGAGAATAACGACAGGATAGGTAGACGCGCGGATTCGAGGTGCGAAACGCGCGAGAGAGGAAGAGAGGCGACGACGATCGAGCAACGGACGAAGCGACGAAAAGCGGACGGATAGAAGAGGAAGCTGGTGGATCGGCAGCCTTCTCGATAATTCGTCGCAGCTACTAAGTCGCTTTAACCTACCGTTCCGTGGCAGTGAGTGATCTATCTTAAACTTACGAATCACGCTTGCGCTCTCGAGTCGGGCGCGCGATCATCATTGATTTCTCTAATAAAATGATTC
>NW_016909723.1:410693-416401 GCF_001483705.2 Eufriesea mexicana
CCCCCCCCCCCCCTGTCGCGCGAATATCCCCTCTCGACGTTTTTCTAGGGGACGCGATTCGATCGAAGAAGCCCGGGACCCTCTTTTACTCCTTCGTACCTTTTCGTAGCTAGCGGCTGTTTCTAACTTGGTCCCTCTGTTTTCAGCCTACCAGAAGATGTACATGGGCGACCAGGTTCTCGGCTACACGTGTACAATGTGCAGCAAGTTCTACAAGATGTGGAGCAACTATTTGAAGCACAAGTGCGAACCGCCTCAGTTCAAGTGTCCCCTGTGTCCGTTCGCCGCGTTCAAGGCCTTCATTCTGCACGCCCATCAGGCCGAACAGCACTTCAAGGTCACATCGCCGAACACCTGAACCCTCCGCTTCGAGCGTTCTTCGATCCGCGTCCCAACCATCGCCGCGGCGCGTTATTCGATTGCCTTAATTCGCGTTGTACTTTCCTCGTGCCTGCTCCTGTATAGCGCAAACGATTTTCGGGATCGTCGACGAAACGAGCGGTGCACGGATCGTTCCCCTTCATTTCCTTTCTTCCTTTTCGCTTATCGTATTCTTTTCTATCGCAGCAGCCTCGCGACGTCCGTAATTCGTGATTCGCGCCCTCCTCCTCACCCTCCTCACCCTACTCACCCTCGTCCTTTTTACTTTTTCTTCTCTTTTTCTCTCTTTCTTTCCCTCTTTCTTTCCCTCTTTCTTTCCCCTTGCTCCAACGGATCTCTGACACGAACAGAGGAATACGGACGTTGCGCGGGAAAAGTTAGAGAAACCGCTGGAAAAACTTGACGTTCGATGCCGATTCGAAAATGTGTATAGCTTGCGTCGCGTTTCCAGTCGCACTCGAGATCTTTATCGAGGATCGAATCTTCTTTTGTTGTATACCGCCAGTCTCGACCGTGTTTCGCCACGACGCAAATATTCTCCGACGACGACGACGACGACAACCATCGTGTGACTACTCTTAAACCAAACCCGTTCGCCGGTTGTTCGTTGTGCAAACGCGTGACTGATCTTACCGCTTAGACTTAAGGAAAACTAAAATTAAATAAGGACAAAGCGTCGGCTCGAAATGCGTTGTGTTCCTCGACGACGCCGAGCGTGTCGCTCGCTCCCCAACGACGTTCGTCGACACGGTCTCGTGAAATTAATACCTAACCCCCAAAACGATGGAACGAGAGCTATCTTTCTCAGGCGTCCGACCAGAAGAGGTTTTTCTTTTCGCAACCACCTTCTCCGACTTTCTCCCCTCTTCTCTCGACGTCCTCTCTCCATTTTCCTGCTGGACGAGCACGGTGAGGGAATACGTAAACGGCGAACTAACAGAGAAGGTGGATCGACGCGGACCGTACCTCGTGGGATTCGTTTTATAACCAGTAATTCGTTTTACGTGTTTCAGCGGTGGTCTATCCTTGCGGTTCCTGCTGCGGCAAGGCGTTCAAGCGGAAGGAAAGTTTGCTGCGCCACGAACGAGAAGAGTGCGGCAAGAAGCCTTATCGTTGCCCTCACTGTCCTCGCGTGATGAATTTCAAGGACAGTCTGGTCCGTCATTTGCGAGTAAAACACGGGCAGGATTGTCGCGTAAGGACGCGCGTCGTGCACCGCTCGAGCTCTCTCCGAGTAAAGAGTCACTTGGACGCCGTGTTCGACGGCGAGATTATTCGATTGCCGAGAAAACGCGCGAGGAGCTTGCCTCCGCGACGTCGAGACGATCGAATTCTTTCTTTACCGCGATACCTCGAACGCTCCTCGATCGGACAACTTGCACAGAGTTCTCGTTGCTCGGACCCAGCTATCGGACGCGATACCGTTCCAAAGTATTTTCCTATGTTCGTTCCGAACGATCGTTGTCCGTTTTACTCGTTCCGCGAACAATCTATGCTCGTTAATAAATGGCACGTACGGCGTGTATGGGAAACGCATAGCAAACGTGTGTAACGTTACGATTAGGCGTTTCGCGCCTAATCCGAATATCGTTTGACGCGAAATGGAAGTAGGCGTGCAGCTACGACGATGCAGGTGCGAACTTTTCGATATCTCGAGAAAATTAAGGAAGGAAAGTCGAATCGAATCGAGCCGAGTACTAGTCGGGTCGAGTCGAATCGAAAGGAGAGAAGAAGTTGCAGGAAAAGGACGAGGGGGAGAGAGAGAGATAGAGAACGAAAGAGAGAAAGAGAGAGAGAGAGAGAGAGAGAGAGAGAGAGAGCGTATGCTTTGCTGATGCTTTTGTGGGGCGACAGCGCTTATTCGTGAAAAGCGACATTGAACGCGGAACGTTGTACTCAAAGGTATCTTTCTTCCTTCCTTTCAGGTTTTCACGCTTGCTGCGAGTGCAAGAAAACGTACAGGTCGAGAATGGCTCTAAATCGGCACGTTCGAGAGGAATGCGGCAGAGTTTTGTACACGTGTCCCTTTTGCCACAGCATCATGCCTATGAAGTTCAACCTGCTCAACCATTTGAAGAAGGAACACGGTTGCGTGGCGAAGATTTGAAGCGATCCAACTACCGAACGGATCGATAATCCTCTCTACCTTTCCATACCGTACCTCGTTCCATGCTCGATCGTATCGCGACGAGAAGACGCGATAGACGATGAGAACAGCCCGACAGCGACCAACGTTGGTCGACCAAGCCTTCCGGCCATCCACGCTTCCGACGCTAGGCTAGGCCAAAGTATAACGTGATCGACGTATACTTGTATTATCGCACGGACGCAAAGGTTTTAAGGTAAACGGGCCTAGACGACAGTTAATAAAGTCTCATCGATGCAACGATTCAATCGCACGCTTTTCCTCGTATCTTCTCCTCGTTTCTATTTTAATTTCGTCCATCGAAGTGAAACGAAATTACGAGTGCGCATGGAAGCTGAGCCGAATTATAATCGATCTGTACCGTGCTTTCTCGTCGAGCAGAGCACCAATCGTGTAGGTGTGTGTAGCGCGGTCGATAACGATCGAGGTAGTAAGAAGGTGGTGCACCGTCGTTCGTCGTCCAACTAATCCAAGCTTGTGATTTTTCTTTTTTTTTACAGGTTGTCTAATCGCGAATCAGTTGCACGCTTGCAAGAGTTGCGGGAACGTGTACGTGTATTACAGCTCGTTGACGAGGCACGTGAGGGAGGAGTGCGGCCAGGCACCGAAATACCAGTGTCCTTACTGTCCGAAGAGAACCAAGTTACGATGTAACTTGTTGAAACACATGCGGACAAAGCACAAGGTCGAGACGGGAACCACGCGATAAGATCGAACGTTCGGAGAAAGGAACGACTCTGCTCGGTTTATCAGCTCGGTGTGACAATCGCGCGGCTTCTCCTGCGATTTTTTCATATCTTTGCCCGTTCCATTCGCGATAACCACATCAAATTCCTCTTTGCGTATCGATACGCGTTTTCACGCGTTCGTTCAACTTTTCTTCGTTAGAGATAATCCTTTCGTCGTATCTCTCAACGCGTTCATTTTTCAATCTCTATTCCGATGGAAAATCGTTTGTAACATAACTGTACATTTCTCCCAAAAGCATGTGCACACCGACTTTTGTAAATAAATAGTCGAAATTAGCTGATTCGAGTTGACTGGAAAATGACAAAGGAACAGAAGAGGAATAGTACAGATCGTCGTAGTACTAGCACGTCGAACGTTGTTTGCAGCCATGCTCTCTTCTCTCTCTCTCTCTCTCTCTCTCTCTCTCCTCTCTCCCTCTCTTTCTCTCTCTCTCTCTCTCTCTCTCTCTCTCTCTGTGTCTCTCTCCTACGGAATAGTCCACGACGATTGATCAAAACGCGTTGGATCGAGCGTATGATATACGGTACATACACGCATAGATAGATTGCGAAAGGATTGCAAAGGATTTCGTTGTGGTTTGTAAAAGGACGATCGGCGTTCTCGTATACTCGTATATATATATATATATGTGTGTATATATATATACCCTGCTGCTGGAAACGAGGGGAGGTCCCCTGTTCTCTGTTCGGTCAGTCGATTCGAATTCTCTGCCTCTACGACCCACTCTGCACACGAAACATACACAAAATAACGTAATCGCGCGAATAGTTTGATTTGTGTAAGCGAACGATCGAACCCAGCACCAGCCGCGAGATTAAAGCACGTCTGCGCGTACTTTTCGGTTTCAATCGATCGATCGGTATTTATTGACGAGACGAACGCGTTTCTTTTTCAGAATGGAACACCTGTTTGGCCTGCTCGAAATCGTACAAATGGAGGAAGTCTTTGCATCGACACGTGCGGGAGAACCCGGAATGTTGGCCCGTCCTCCTAACCTCAGGAAACGAGGAATTCATCCGACAGATTCACTACAAAATGCTCTACAACGTTAACAATTGATTCGCCTCGTTCGATCCCGTGCAACCTGTTCACTGATATTTGCGATACTTGCGATATTTGCGACACTTGCGAAACGACAAAGTCGAGGCAGTCGCGTGCACCGTTCTTGCGCGTGATCTTTCTTGTTATTTCGGATATCTTTTTATAGAAATAAATGTTGCATTATATTCTGATACAAAATGCGTTACACGATTACGTTACGATTATATCGACGCGTCTGTGCTCTTTTCAGCAGTGGAACGTTTCAACGTTGAACGACGTCGGTACACGGTGGTTTCTCCACACGATTTTCCATTCTGTTTTTTCAGATCGTCGCAGTCTCACTGCGAGATGCGGTGTGTCTCGTTCGTTTCAACTAGTCGCGCATCTACTCCGAATAATCCTCGTCTCTCTTCCATTTGCCACCCGAACCGATATTCCGCTTGGCGCGATAGTTGCTCCACGTTTTCGTATTTTTCGCGCGTTAAACGGTCTCACCTTCTTTTACCCAATTATCTTTCTTCTTTTTCTCTTTTTCTCTCTTTCTCTCTTTCTCTCTTTCTCTCTTTCTCTCTTTCTCTTTTTCTCCCCCAGCCCCCACACTCCCTGGTTGTGCTCTTTGATTTTTCCACCATCTCCCGTATATGATAAAGTCGAAAACATTTTTTTACTCGATGTCGTCGTACACCGCGGATATATAATCTGGCTGACGCAATGATTTTTCACAGATTTCCGGCTGCATCGTTCGCCTAGGACAACGAATAAGCCGCGAAGGATGTATCCTTGCGGAAAATGCCAGAAGGTCTATTCGAACGCCTCTTCTCTGTACCGGCACTTGAAACTCGAATGCGGCATGCTTCCACAATTCCACTGTCCCTACTGTCGCTTCAGCTCAAAGAGGAAATTCAATTTGGACTCTCACGTGGCACACAAGCATAGCAAATTGCTCAACTGTTATGTAAATAAATAGGCTAGAATCGCGTGGTCTACTACTTTCCCCGACGAGACTGCGTTCACTGGACGCTGGTTCTCCACGATAAGATAATAACGAATTCGCACGTACAAAGATGTTGTGTAGAAGCCGATACGAATAAAAGGTATTCGTGTCTCTTCCTGACTATAATCGTTCCTTATAATTCCAGAATTATAAGAATAAAGCGCATGGGTAATGCGTTTCTTACAATTGTCTAATTATTTATTTCGTACGTTGTTGGCTTCTCTTCTTTTCTCTTCCTTTTCTTTTTCTCTCTTTTTCTTTCTTCTTTCTTCTTCTTTTTCTTTCTTTTTCTTTTTCTTTTTCTTTTTCTGTTTTTTTTTTTTTTTTTTTTTTTTTTTTTTTTTTTTTTATTTTTTTTTTTTTTTTTTTTTTTTTTTTTTTTTTTTTTTTTTTTTT
>NW_016909723.1:416764-418267 GCF_001483705.2 Eufriesea mexicana
TTTTTTTTTTTTTTTTTTTTTTTTTTTTTTTTTTTTTTTTCTTCTTCTTTTATCATCTTTATTTCCCAAATGCGACAGTGTTTAAACGATCGCTAATCGTTCGTTGAATTTTACAGGTAAAGCGTTTGTCGATGTACGACGAACGTTTCACGATCGCAACCACCGTATCGTCTCCTTGTGGGAAATCTCTTTGCGCGAATCTCTGCGAGACACGTATTTTTTCAAATTCGTTGATGCATATTTTTGTTTCAGGGCATCGCGTATCGCGTTCCGCGAAAGCGTCGCGCGATTGTTCTAACCCATCGAGAATCGTGCCAGTGGTCGAGAAAGGTTGTTATACCACTTTTCAAGCCTAAACTACGCAAACGTGTAGCGGTTGCTTGCATTTTGAAAAATGACCACGACTTTTGTCCGTCGGTATCTCCTCCTCCAAAAGTACGTGTATGCGTGTTGAAAAGAGATATACGCGCACGTACGATGTACAAACTCATCATCGAATGTAACAATGTTTATTACTTGTACATTGATACATACATACGTACATACATATACACATATATAATATGTATATATGTATATATGTGTATATAACATATAGTTTTGAATATATACGAATCCAGATGATTCTACGATGACCGAAGCATCCTGTTTGATTATCTTATTGTGGAGGGTTGGAAATTGGCATCTTTTTCATCGGCGAGAGTAACCGCGGAAGATGGCGAGACGATCGCGTGGAAATCGTTGTCCAGGATCGGATGAAAAGAAGCGCGCTGTAACCTGTATGCCAAGAGAGAGTCTCTCCATGTTTCGTCGTTACCTCGAAACCTCACGCCTATTCACGTAAACACGGCAAAATTTTACCCCTGGGCGCACTTATTTTTCGGGGCTATTGGCTGATACGTTATGTGTTGGGTTGGTTACGGGTTTAATCTCACTGATCTCTCTTACCGCATAACTATTCGTGCATCGAACGAGAAGAAACTTCGCATCCTCGACACCCGCTCTCCATCTCTCTCCCCTTTGTCATCTCCAATCGCCCGTCTAAAAAATTCGCGGTTTTTGTTTCTCCTCGATTTCTTCTGATTTAATAAAATAACCTGTTACCTCGATCTCGCGTCTCGCTTGGCGCCGGGACCTGTTGCAGGAATGGTTGCATTGCTGTCGTTGTTGCGGTCGGATTTCAAGCAGCAGCAGCAGCATCAGCAGCAGCACCAGCAACAGCAGCAGCAGCAGCAACAACAACACCAACATCAGCAACAACAACAGCCGCAGCAGCAGCAACAGACGAGCAAGAAGGTTCGTTCGTCGATGTCGGGTATCGCAACTACGATGAGAGGAGGTGTCGTTTTGGCAAGCAGACGCGTGAGCAACACCGGTGATAGTAACAGCTACGACAGCGGAAACGACAATGGTGGTGGTGGTGGTGCGCGTACGTCTACCCGCGAGGTGGTATTTCCCGATTCGTTCGAGGTTTTGCCGCAACCTCGTGATCTTAGCGTCGTG
>NW_016909723.1:418379-425518 GCF_001483705.2 Eufriesea mexicana
TATCTTAGGGTCGTGTACATGGGCGTACCTCACGAGCAACAACGAAAATTTAGGTGCCGATTTTGCGGAAAGGGTTACCGATGGAAGAGCACGATGCGTCGTCACGAGATGGTCGAGTGCGGTGGTAAACCTCCTGCGTTTCAGTGTCCCGAGTGTCCTTACAAGGCCAGGCAACGTGGCAATCTCACGGTACATTACAAACGACATCATCAGAAGATCGGTTACGACGAAGGCGCCTAAAACGTTGCATATTTTTCCGGATTGGCACGATCGTCTTGGAAAGCGGAACACACCGGCACCACACCCATGCTCACACGTACAAACTTTATTCTTTTTCCTTCTTCTTTTCTTTTCTTTTCTTTTTCTTTTTCTTTTTTCTTTTCTCTTCTCCTCGCTACGGACGATTTCCGCTTTCCGTGTTTCCATCAAATTTTGCCTACTCTTCTTGTCCACCGTTTTTCTTTCGTTTCATTCTTGATCGTTAAACGTAAATCGAAACGATTCCATCTTCTTTTTCTCCAGTATGTGTTACCTCGTTACGTAGCAATCCGTTGCATCTCCACTCCACGCGTACGTAACTTCTATTTATTCGCCGTTATTTCTTTCTTTTACCCGTACCCCGTAGGAATCCGTTCTTACCGTTAATTAATCGTACCGTTAGCTTTTTCGTCTCTCTGTATTTTTCGTTGCCAAACGAAGGATCGATTTAGCGTTTACTCTATCGTTTAATATCGTTTCGACTTGGATTTTCGATCGAGATCGTTTTCGTACCATCGCAAGGTGCGTTTAATTTCTACGACGATCGTACCCCAGAAATGACGCAAACGGCGCGCTACTTTTATCAACGAGTCTACCGAACGATTCTAAAAAGACGCGATTATCCACAGTACTTTCGAGTCTCAGGACATTATTCGGTTAAAAGGATGCTATAAAGAAAGAGTTTATGGTACGTAAAGATTAGGTAGGGTATCCGTACCCTTGTTTCATTTCGGTTGCGTCGAAACGAAATTGAAGAACGTGTTACCACTCTTGAAATTTCTTGTCGCGGAGTTTCCCAATTTTCTAGTACTTTTATACCTACTTTATTAGGTATCTTTGCCTTTAGATACTAAGATATTTTTTTATTTTAAAACGTTACAAGGTGTATAAGGTAAATGGAACTGAGAACACGATATACACGAAATTGGACATCTTTACGGGCGTAATAGGGATAAACGATGATAGTGCCTTCTTTTGACGAAACCGAGAAGAATATATATATATATATATATATATATGAAATATATATATATATATATATACACACACATATATACAAAACACGATATGTATAAAAGTAAACTTAGGTATAAAGCGATCGTGTATTTATCGCGAGCATTTATCGCGTTTTGCTGGTGATTTCCGCGTAATAATCTCCAGAAAATCGGTTACCTGAGAATACTTAGATTTACGATAGACGATAATAAGTACTAATTCTTCCAACATTGCCCTCTACTCGAACGCAAACGCGAGAACTTTGATACTTTTGTTAAATTTTCTACTCGAACGATAGGTGTTTGACAGACAGAGATATAAACCTTGCGAAGCAAAAGACACGGACGAGTCGGGGACTTGTGACACCGTATCGTACACACGTATATATATATATATATATATATAAATATTTTTTTTTTTTCTTTTTTTTCCTTTTTTCAGATCGCTACGAATCTCTGTGAATCGTGATCGCATTTAGAACGTATCTATGGTTTTCCGGCAATCGTAATCGCACGGTATCAGCGAAATACTTAATAACGATACGATAACGATGTGGTAATCGTTATCGTTAACGAATGTCCAATTTGATACCGCGCATACCGGTTACGATTGAGAAGCCATTCGGGATGATTGACGTTATCGTTTCCTGTTTTTAAGGATCACCGTACTTTTTTTTTTTTTTTTAGACGAATTTACCAATGCGAAGAAACTCGCTCCTATCTTAATTTAGCGGAAGGATCGAATAAGTCTGCTCAAGCGAACAAAGGAGCCGATCTCTGCGCGTATTCTTGTAGAAATGACGAGATATTTATTAGACGGAGTATCGCGTTCGTTGAAACACAGAGATTGATTACTCTTCGTTGGTCGACGACACGTGACGCATACGTATCGTATTTGGACATTCCTCGACTCTTTTCGAGATCGACTCGTTTGCCCTTCCACGTACAAGTATATATTTCTAGCCTTATAAGTAGCAACGTTTCCCCATTTTTATATATAGACATTCGTACACGCGCACAGTAGAACAATGAGAGGAGAAAGGGGAAAGAAAAAGACAGAGAGAGAGAGAGAGAGAGAGAGAGAGAGGGGGAGAGTGAGGGAGAGAAAGGGAGGAAGAGAAAGAGAGAACTATACATACACAAAGAATGAGAAGAGAAAAAAAGGACTCGTCGGGAGACTGCTTTCTGAACGAGGTCCAGTATTTTTGATATCAGTATTTACGGATGCTCGCATCAACCTGCCTGCGAACTAATCTAGGATATACTCGCTGTACCCGATTTCCCTTGTACCTTCCGTTATTAAAGTTCGAGGCGATTTTTCGTCTGGCGTGCTACCCGCGGGGACCAACCGACCGATCGGCCGCGATTCATTCCACGGTGTATTCGACATTTTTTCGCGCTGGATACTTTAAAAAGACAGTGTACCTTTCGCATTCGACACGTGCCTTTGAATTTCCTTTCATTCAACCCCGTCGCATACGACCACGATCGATATATCAACGAGGAAACAACGCAAGTCGTCCCTCTCCAATACTCGTTTCGATATTTAGCACTTTAAACTCTCTTTTTTGGAAAGATTTACCAGTCGGACTACGAATACCTATTACGATTATTATCAGCAATTAATGTTATTATTAACATTATTATTATTATACAATTTCCTACACCTCCGAGTTTGAACGTTTTTCTTTGCGTGAACGATTTGCGAGCAAAGCGAAAGCATTCAGCCGTCTGGTCCGGTCTATGACGATCCGAAAGAAAATGTCTGGTGACGATGCTCACCGGAACCGCTGGTATCGAGAACAGAATTTTCCCGGCAGACATTTGGCTAACGAAGAATTTTTGTTTTCAGCGTATTGGTACCGGCTACCCGTCAGTTTCGAGACGTATCCATGCGACACCTGCGGCAGACAGTACAGGAGGGTGATATCGTTGCAGCGGCACAAGAGACTCGAGTGCGGAAAGGAGGCTCAGTTCGAGTGTGTCCTATGCCATGCGAAATTCAAGCACAAGCACAGTTTATTGAGGCATTATAACGTTCACGTGGCGGACGTGAAGAAATCGAGCAAGTTCGAACACGAGGAGAGGTCGGCTTGACAGGCGAATCTGGATACTCGGATACGTGGAACGAGAAGTTACGGCCGTTGACAGGTTCCGCGTCCTCTCGCGCTTATTCTTCTTCTTTGTCGCTCGCTACGCGATCGCTCTACCCCGATTCGTCCTTTGCGTTTCCGTTATCGAACAGCGTGTTACCAACGATCGAGAATTGGCTAATAAAGTATCGATCGAAGGCTAAATGTCGCAGCGGAAACGAAGAAAGGAGTAGGATAGCGAAAATTGCGTTTTGCATGCTTCGCGCTTTGGAACCAGGTGTAAAAAGGATCAGTGATATATTCCTTTCCAACGTACCACTATCGTTCACCCATGTTACGCGATACAACGTATTTTATATACGATGTCTCTCTCTCTCTCCCCCCCTCCTCTCCCCTCCCCTCCCCATCTCCCATCCGCCACAAATTTGCTGTTCCGATTATTATTTTGCGTAATTTAATTTTTTTTTTTTTTCTTACGACAAATAAAAGTTACATTTTCCTACGTGCTCCTTATTTGTTACGCGATAACATGGTTCGCGTTACACGCTTTCCGTTCAAATGTCAAAGGTCGTTGATATCGGTGTGGATACGATTTTTGCAAAGGAATTTCGTCGCGTAAGCTTGGTTCGCAACCGGCGAGTAAAACGGTGTTGGGAAATAACGAAACACGAGACAGAAGAAATACTTTCCAAGCGACGATGTAACTCTCTCGTTCTCATTACGAAGGGTCGTAACGCTAAATGAACAAACGGAACATTCTCTACATCGTTCCTTTTCGTTTCAGGTTATCGGCTGCAGCTCTATCCGACAGATAGCGATACGATCGAGATACAGCGTACGGCCCCGGTAGCCTTGGATGCAAGGAATCCAGACATCTTCGAACCTGTGCAAACGCCGCGTGGACAATTAAAGTACAAATGTCCGAATTGCAATCGTTTCTACATGCGGACTTCTTGCTTGAAACGACACTTGCGAGTCGAATGCGGTCAAGCGCCGAAATATCGGTGCAACGTATGTCAGGGTTGGTTCAAGCACAAGCACAATTTGACGTCGCATATAAAGCTTCACGTCAAGCAACCGTCCTATCACTGCGACCTATGCGCGAAAAAGTTTTACAGACGAGACAAGCTGATGAACCATCAAAGGAAATTGCATAAAATTTTGCTCGACGGTCTGACCTATTCGTTGGATCAACCACTGCGTCGTAAGGTGTCTTCCAACCAGTGCTAACTCTGGTACGATATTTCGCGTTACGATACCGACTTTGAACCGATCCGTGTTCGCGAACGTCGTTTGCGATTACATCGAGGTTGCGGTAAAAGTAAGTGAACGATGTCGAAGAAAGAAGAAACCAAGATGAGAGATGGATTATTCGGAAAAGTTCCAGTGAATCGTAAAAGCTACGCAAATTGACCAACTGACCGTTTTCATGTACTTTTCCAGCCCTTTGTTTCCATTTAACGCAAACTTGCGTGTGCAATAACCATCGTGCATGTATTATCCACGCGTAACGAATGGCAAGCGTAACCGTAAAGTATGCGTGTTTATTTAATCTTTGGTCGAAATTGTCGCGGAAACATCGCGATATACGCTTGGAATAAGCGAAACATGTACGCGAATATCACTTATTTCCTGTTAATATATACGATTCTTCTCTCCCTTTTGTCTCGTCACTATTTTGCGTGTGCTTCGTTAAGAAAGTCAGTAAAGATTAGCTTGGTTGAAAAATAAATTTCGAACGGTGATTCATTGGTTCGTTCGTGATCTTGCAGGGATTCGGATGAACAATCGGAGGAAGAACGAGTGAGAATTATAGAATGTCGCCTGGCCGTTTCGATGAACGAAAAGAGTCGGCCATTGTTAAGCATCGGTAGTTAACATCGCTCGCGTAATGGCGGGAACAGTAGTACATCCGTATTTGATTTTTCAGGTGGTCCGGTACGGTGGGAACTCGCAATGGTCCAAATGACGCCATACCAGTGTCCAAAGTGCTTCAAATATTTTAAATCCTCGAAATCATGCTGCAACCATCGAAGCACGTGCGGTACGGACAAGAAATTTCGTTGCGCTTTCTGTGATTATCGGTCTCATCAAAAGGGAAACGTCGTTCGGCATCTTGCCACGCAGCATCCCGAAGCGAGTGAGAAGAAACGAGTGCACTGTGTACTAAAGATCAACGATCGTCAGAAGACTGGTTTCTCCGCTCGAACGTGAAGTACGAGTAAACCGTTCGACACGGCGAAATGAAAAAGCGCGTGTCGAAAATCAGAAAGTAATTGGTAATTGTATCGCGCGACGCGAATGCTTTTCAAACGATGTAAAGTTCAAGACGTATGCAAAAAAGTGTGTGAGAAATGAACGTTGTATTTATTGATTAATCCTAGAAAGATCTTCTCTTCGGTTGGTTTCGCGCGGTACTCGAACGACCAATTACATGGTTCGTTGCTGCAGACTTTTCCGCTCGAACAGTATCTCCCCGTTGGTTTTGCGAACGACTCAAGGTTCGCCGTACGATTGGACGTAAGGTTGGACGTATAAGGTTCGTCGCAAGGTTCGTCGCAAGGTTCGTCGCAAGGTTCGACGTCGACACTGTGCATTCGATCGGCGGTAGAAAAATCGTCGCGAAGCGACGTAGTTCCCTTGATAGTTGATGCGCATAGCAGGTTACGTATATTGCCGGAGGAAAAGTTACGTATCGCGGTGTAACGAGCTGGCTCGTTGAAATGCCGCGGATGGTCGAACGCAGTACGTGTAACAAGTGTGTGCTCGGTTACAGTGCTACAGAGACGTGGCGCGAAACATAGGACAGACCTAAAGTTATTGTTTTTTTTTTTTTCCCGATTACAGATGACACGGGCGAGAACAAAGCGATCGAGGAGAACGCCGATCTACCGGTTCAAGCTTGGAAGATCCAGGAACAGGGGCTACCGTTCGCCGAGCTGAAGATACCGAAGGCCTACAACTACGTTGGCAAGAAGCCACCGGGACAATTCGGTTGCAGCAGATGCGGAAGATCGTACATGAGGAAGGACTCGTTGCAACGACACGTTCATTGGGAGTGCGGCAAGGAACCCCAGTTTCAATGTCCCTTCTGTCCTCAACGATGCAAACGGAAGGCTCACTGGTTGCGACACATTCGCCGGCAACACTTGGACAAAATCGGGGACATGGAGGCCTATCTGCTAGCTTATACGCCGAAGCTCGAAATCGACTAAACGGAAACGTTCGTTCCGCGAAAACGACGTGTTATCCCGTTTCCATTCATCGCTCGCGGACTCTCCGATCATCAGCTTTTTCGGACTTGCTCTCATGATCCGATTCTCCAAAATTCGTTGCGATCGATCTCCCGCCTTTGCGATTTACTTTGTCTCTCCTACTTTGCGTCGGTTTTTGGAAAACAAGAATTTACTGTGTTCAAACTCGTGATATCCGCGTTATGCGTACCCCAACCCCCCCCCCCCCCCCTTACCCCCGGCCTGTTGTTCCGTTCAACCACGAGGTGTTACGAGCGCCGAAACGAAAAGATATCGCGAAAGCAGCTTCGGAGGGATGTTGCCTACCGAGTCTACGAATCGATTTCGATCCAAATCCTTTACCGATTATTTTTTCGAAAATTTAACCGTTTTTACACCGTCACACTTTTTTTTACCTTTTTTTTCATTGTACATATACATACATGCACACACACGCGCGCACACACACAGGCATACATATTTATCGAGAACGGTTATGCGAATGAAATATTCGTTACAGATCGACGCAAAATCAGCTTTACGCGCCTAAAGCAAAGTAA
>NW_016909723.1:430712-441928 GCF_001483705.2 Eufriesea mexicana
TTCCTTCCATACGCAGAGAATCCTAAAAGGTACACGTATTCGTAACAGGTGAACAGATACACTCACACGCGCACACACTGAGACGCATACGTACACGTATAACACGAATACATACGCGTGCAGAACGCGTAGATACAGACTGTAGGACAAACGAGATATAGCGCCCATGCGCTCGCATATACAGACGTACACACGGTTGCATACATATATTTTAAGTACAGTGGAGTATTCCTATAGCATTGTGATCGTCAGACTGCCAGATACACGAACCTAGTAGATTCCTATACGATGCATTTAAGTATATACATATATTTATATTATATAACGCGTATAATTATTGCTTCTTAATTAAGTGAACCTCGAGTTAAGAACCCTCGCGTTTTCTCGTACGATATTTCGTTGTGCACTGCCGATGAGCCTAGAAGCACGTTAACCGGTTCGATAGGACGAACCGCGACGTATCGCGTGCCGAGCGCGGACCCGACGTCGTCGTCGTCGTCGTCGTCGTCGTCGTCGTTCGCTTTCTGTCACCGTCATCATCCTCCTTCAACCCACCCATCACCGAGCCCTTTGTACGACGTTCTTCCAATTTACGAAATACCGTTACGTACGTGTACGCACGATCGGTTTTCATCGATCGATACCTTTCCGCATTTATTATCTCTATTAATTCCGGATGACGCTCGATCGCGACTTGCGTCTACCGCCTCGCAAATGTTCCTCCGACAGTTGGTTCGTTCGATTCTCCTCGGGCCGCAGGTAACGGTGGGCGAACCGGAAAACGCGTCCGTGCTCGGCGAATACCTGGCATCCAGTCCCGTATTCCTACGCCAAATACGCGTGTCACGGCTGCCCGACTTTCCATACTGTAGACAATATTTATGAGACAAGCTAAACTAAACTAAACTAAACTAAACTAAACTAAACTAAACTAAACTAAACTAAACTAAACTATACTATGCTATACTATATTATATTATACTCGTAATTCATATTATACAGTGTAAGTATGCGCAATGTCTGACGCGAACGAAGCGGTAGGTTTAATTCAACTTTTCCTTTTTTTTTTCTTTTTTTTTTTTTTTTTTTTTTTTTTTTTTTCAGCATTCGCTCCGCGTTTTTCTCGAACGAGTTCCCGATCGACCTTTCGCGCACAGCATCCTCGTGTCACGAATCTGTTCTCTTATTCTTATTCTACACACGCGCGTACGTATCGTATACGTATGTACCGAGAAGTCCGTCCAGTTACGAACTGTCGCGTGGACTCCTCGTTAAAAATAATACACGTCTCGACAACAGCCACGATCGCGCTTCGAACGGAGAGATTCGTCGACGAGAGATCCCTTTGACGATTCTTTCGACGATCTTTTACGCTTTCGAATCGAGCGAATGAAATCATGCGAAGCAGGCCAGGATCGACTCTCCTCCGTACGAGTGCAATAACTAGCCATTCCGTATTTTCGATCCGTACTTTTCCGATATCCTACCGGTCACGCGAATTTCTCTCTTCGCCGAGGTACTACTACCTATTCCAATTCGGTCGATCGAGAACTCGTTCGTCGACGCGTGTACTGTATGCTAAGCGAACAAACGGCTACTGATTCGAGAGTGTGAGGTGAAAAGTGAGAAAAGCGACGAGAACGCGATGGGTGTGAGGGGAGAAAGTGCGAAGGAAGGAAAGAGAAAAAGAGAGAGAGAGAGAGAGAGAGAGCGTGTGCTACGTTGGAACAACGTAGAGGAAGCGCTTGAAGCGCTTGTCGCGAGGGAAGATTGGAAATAATAGGGATGGAGAATCGTAGGCTTTGGTTAGAAGTAGTGTAGCGACGACGGCGAAAAGACGGTAAGAGAGATAACGTTGACGATAAATACGTTTATGGATCGACTTGATGCATAGTTACTGAATAATATTAATCGATAATACTACTGCCTCGCGAGGCCTTGATGCGTGGCGGCGGTCGAAACGAACGAGTGCGGAGCTGGTATCAAACGTTCGCGGGAAACATAGTCGGAAGAAATGCTGAAAATCGGAGAGAGCGGCGATTTCGATGCCGACGAGCCAATCGACCGCCGTCATCGACGGAGATTACTAGATTATTAGGCACGTAAGAAGTACTATTAGATAGATCGTAGGATTTAATGACTCCTTTCTATTATCTTCTTTTTTTTTTTTTTTTTTTTTTTTTTTTTTTTTTTTTTTTATTTATCTAAGCAGAGAGAAAAAGAAACGAAGAGACGCCTTAGCGTTCTCCATGCGAGAATCCGTAGTCGGCCAAGCCGAATGAATATTAAGAGATAACGGAGCGTAGTTTCTCGCAAAGAGCCGGGAAACTGTGAGCAAAGCGAGTGGAAAGAGAGAGTGCGTGCGAGAGTGCGTGCGTCTGCGTGAAAGAGTGACTCTGAGAGGTACGTTGGAAAGAGATCGCGAAGGATCCTCGACAGGAATGAAAGTGGTAGGCAACGTTCGTGATAGAGATTTGTCCAATCTGCTCGATACATCGGTCGTTGTCCGTATATCGTTGCGTCGACACTGTCGATGGTTGCTTTTGCAAACCGAACCTCCTCCAATTCGCCCGTTCACTGTCCGATTTATCGCGATCGACTGCCCATTTTCGGTATCTCGTAGATTAATCGATATCGCTTTCCGTGGTTAAAATCTCCTCATTCATTGTCTCTCGTCTTGCACTTTAATCCTTTCGTACATTTTTATTTTCTTCTCATTTTTTTTCTCTCCCTCTATTCGGAGCATCCATGTTCCATCTTATAACCCGCGTATCGAAAGCTTTCGCTTGTATCGTTTGGAAAATTAATCGAATTAAGCGAATCGAGCTCGTAGACGACCACGAGATATTCGAGATAAAATTTATTCGTATACATGTGCCTTTGAGATGCGTGAAAAAAAAAAAAAAGAAAGAAAAAAAACTAAAATGGAAAGAAACGCGAATCCGACATTTTCGCGAATATCGAACGGTTCATCGGTGTAACATTTTGCGTGATTGAAATTTACGGGGTTCGATTTGCTCAGTCGCCACGATGGTGGACGGTAACCGACGAACAGGGAACTAACGCGAGAAAAGACGATGAAGGGAACAAAAGTAAAACGTTCGCGAAGAAGCTAGGAACGATGGATGTCGCGGGAATCATGAAATTCGAGATCGCCGTCAATTTCAAAATGTTTATAAAAAAAGAAAACGTGAAAAAATGCGTATGTATATCTATATATACATATACATAAATATATAAATATATAAAGAGTTCGCGATTAGGGAGGGAAAGATCTTCGTGTTAATTATTACTGCTTTTAATCAGGTCTAACTCGAGTCTTGCGCATTATGATTGGGCTTATTATAATCGTTTACTTATTTTCTTCTTTTTGTTTTTATAATTAGGTTTCCATTACGTTTACGATTATTGGCTCTTATTGGCTATCGCGGTGAGCAAAGATGGAATTCCTTAAATTTTCTTTATTATGGGTGTCGGTTTGGGATTGGGAACACTCTAACCGAAAGCAAATGAAAAAAAAAACAAAAAAAAAAAAATTAATGCTCTCGCAAAAATCGATGCATTCGAAGTATCGAGATAGCATTTCTTCGAAGGACGGCGAGACGAAGCGCGATGTCGATAATGTTTTTTTCTTTTCCTATTTGGTATAAAAAAAAAAAAGAAAACAAGTTACGGTATAATTACCGTTAGAGATTTTGAAACGGTTTCGAAAAAAAAAATAAATAAATAAATAAATAAATAAATAAAAATAAGTTTCGAAAAGAAATTTCGAAAAAATGTCGTGAAACGTGTAAAAACGAGGAAATGGTACTCGAACGGAGTACGATCGTAGAATATCGGCTCGGTTTATTAGCAACTGTTGAAGTCGAAAGTATTTTTGTATTAGATCGAATAGATGCGATTTTCGATATCGTCCAGCATCGTAGAAAGAGATATTTTGATATTTTCATTTTACATTTCACTTCTTGCATCGAAATGCATCCAGAGCCAGAGGACGGATTCCAACGGTTCGGATCACCATCGGCAATGGTCGTTCGACTCGTCCAGGGAATTTCGATTATATTTCGTGACTCGCGATAGATCGCGACTCGCGCGCCCAGTGTGATACTTTAACGGTGAACTTAAGGTTTAAGGTCCAACGAGAAACTTCACGTGCCCGCGTTGAAAGTTTAATCGAAAATTTCACGAAAATTTCACGAAAATTTCACGAGAGAGAGACGAAATTTCCGTAATCCGATCGATCCTGCGAAATTAATCGGGATCTCGTTTATTCTAGAGGAAAATCTATTTTCTATTTTTATTAAGAATTCGTTTAACGCTTCGATGCAAAGAGATTTGTCGATTATTAACGGGGAAAAAAATGGAAAAATTGCGAAAAAGATAAGAGAAAAATATGTAAAGAAAAGATATTACGTTATATAGTTTTTATTATTCAAGTTTTTTATTTTTATTATTATTATTAATATTATTATTCTTAACGGCACTTACCGGGAGAAAGTGGTCTGTCTAATTCGTAAGAGAAGAAAGGATTCCGGCGAACGTGTGTAAGTAGATCGAAAACGATATTCACGCGATAGGGTTTAGGAGATACGTAGGGCGATTCGCGACCAAAAGCGCGACAAACATGCCATCCAGGAATTTAGAAAGTACAGTGCTTTATTTTTTGTATGACATATTGCGTATTTCTATTATTATACCTTGGACGAAAGAATTTCAGAAATAAGATTCGATTGCAGAGCATTCGCTTTTTAAGGAACAAATAGGTGATTACGGAGAATATTATGGGGTGAACCGTGAGAGAGAGAGAGAGAGAGAGAGAGAGAGAGAGCTCGAGTGAATAATCGGATGACAGATGGAGAGAGAGAGTGTGTGTGTGTGTAGGTGTGCATGAGAGAGAGAGAAAGAGAGAGAGGGCGGAGAAAATGCGTTGGAGAGGAAAAGAGAGAAAGAAGAGAAAGAGGGAGCGAGAGAATAAGAAGCCACGAAATTTGCCTTCTCGATCTGGCGACGTCCAACGCGTGAAAACGATGAATCCCGTTTTCACTGGGACGGCGATTCACTTGTCTAAATTCGTGAACATTCTTCGGCCGTACTAGTTTCGACGAATCGGTTGCTCTTGTTACGCATCACGCGTATATTAAAAGTACGAATGCGAATCGCGTGTGCACGAACGCGAAACGGATGTTGCGAGAGGAAGATAGAGAGAAAGAGAGGGAGAGAGGTGCTGCGGGACGAAGTATCGCGCCTATCGTGCATACGCGCATAAAGTACGAAGGGGAAGGGAAACGGGGGGGAAAAAAAAAAAAAGAAAACGAACGCCGTTGATTATTCGAGGGAAGAGAAGGCTAAGGAATTTGATAAGATGAAATGAAAAAAAAGGGAAGGTCCGTGAACCGGCGAGAAACGATGGAAAAATAGCTGTTTGACGCATCGCGTCCAATGACGAAACGCGTTTAGATCTTAAGAAAATAGAAAAGAAAATTATATAAAAGATACTTATGGACAGGCAACGTCGAAAACTTGCGTCAACTCGGAACACGGGTGAAAAAGAGAGGAACGAAACGAATTTCCGAGACGTTCTGTGTGACAGAAAACGCGCGCCTGTTCGTTTCGCGAGCTCTCTTCTGCAAAAGAGAATTATCTTTATCGTTAAGGTTTCCTCGCATCGCGACGATCCGTAGCTTTATCGTTGATTACCCGGTGTTTTCCGAGTCTAATCGAATACTCGAGGAAAAAGTTTGAAAACGAAGGATAAGGAAAGAAAAAAAGAAATTTAATTCGGCTCTCCATTATCGAGAATAGATACATAGAATTATACCGCGATGGGACGCGAAAGCAAAGCAAAAAGAGGCGAAGGAGGATTGTTATATCGATTATCCCCTGTCGACTCGAGACAAATCGTACTATATCGTATTAGAAACGTACTACAATCACCGTACTACAATCTAACTAATAAGCGAAAAAATTTCGAACAGCAGTCAGGCACTGCGAGATTGTACTGGTTGGCGTAACGCGCACGTCGCTCGGCAAGCCACGCGATTTCTTCCGTCCGCGGCTAAAAGTTGTTCTCCGGGTTGCGGCGGACACGAGGGTTTTCGCGCGACGCGCGCGTACGCTAACCAACATTCGAGGGACAACGTTTTTTTACAGCAAAGCAAAGAGAAGGAAAGGAAAGGAAAGGAAGGGAAAGGAAGGGAAAGGAAGGGAGAGGAAGGAAAGAAAAGGATAAAAGTGGAAAGAAAGTGATAGAGAAGGAAAGAAAAGGAAGGGGAGGGTACGGGAAGGGAAACGTAAACGGAAGGCGAAAGAGCGTAACGAGAGCGAAGCGAACGAAAAGCGTCGCGAGACGAGATAATACCGAGAGAAGTGTAGCTTTTGAACCGAGAGAGCCTTGTGTTAAGTGCCTTCAAGTAACACTTAGATTTTAGGATAGACGAAGGAGAAAAAGAAGAAAAAGAAAAAAAAGAAAAAGAAATCAAGAGGCGCTGGGCGCATCCAGCTGTGAACGAATTTCTACGGTATTATCGGCCGGGTGTCACGTATAATATACATATACAGAGAAACCAATCGACGCGTAATTTCGATGGATTCCTTCCCTCTACCTTGTCTACTTTCGAAGAAAGTACGTAATACACGGCTCGATATCGAGCAAATTAATCGTTACTCTCGAGTACGATCATCGATCCTCTTTTCCGGTGAAAATCGCTCGCGATTCGAAGCGAGACGCGCGAGAAAAGATAGGAGGACGGATCTACCGAAAGATACAGCGATGTCAATGTACCATTTACGAGGAGTGTGACACTCGCCGAACATCTTGAGACCAGTGATATTTTTTTAGAAATTATTTATTTACGCCGAAGGAAACAGAATTTAATCTCGATCACTCGCCTTTATACTGCCAATGTATCCGCTAAGACGTACTCATCTTCGTTGTCGATCCATATACATAGTGACCACCACCATCCCTCACGCGTTACATTTGTTCCTTTTTTCCTCGATTCCTAACAACCGCAATGTGATTCCCATGTGTTTATTTTACTTCGGTTTCTATTTATTCTTATACGTTTCTCCTTGTTCTTTTGTTTTTCCCTTTTATCGCTATATAATTGTTTTTGTTTTAGTAACGAGTATACCGGTACTCGCGTTCCTTTACATTTCTTTCGTTCGTTCGCGTTTAATTAAACAGTACAATTATCTGTAATAAATAATAGCGAATTTACCGCGCGTGGCACGAGGCCGCGCGGAGGAAAAATATCGAGATCGAGAGATCCCTTGGAGGTGTAGCGTTCCACGGGATCCACCGTCGAACGGTACCACGACGCGCGGTCGTTTCGTTATCCGTGACACGAACAACGTCCATCGACTATCAACGATCATCGACACGCGATCATCGAAACCACCACTATAAAGTATTATACAGTGCCACGAATCGAATTCGTTCCGCCGTACCAAGGGAATCTCGCGCTCGACCCTGACTACGATATTCTTATAATAATTAGTACAAGCACCGCTATTGCATTGTATGAAGAAAGAGAGAAAGAAAGAGAGAAACAGAGAGAGAGAGAGAGAGAGAGAAAACGGTGCGTGAGAGTGCGAGAGAGAGAGAGAGAGAGAGAGAGAGAGAGAGTGAAAATGTATGCGAGTGTCTGTGAACGCGCGAAAGTAACCGATAATATCGCGAAGAGAAATAGGGAAAAGAGGTAAGAAACGCGACGAGACGAGACGAGAGCGAGAGAGCGATAGTATAGGAACGTATGTGTGCGTATGTGCCCGTGTGCGCGTGTATGCGAGAGAAAGAACAGAGAGCACGTAAAAATAAATAACGCAACTACAACTTCCGCTCAGCGCCTCGAACGCAAAATATATTTGTAATCGTAATTTCTTTGTCGCCATGTATTTGCCAACGAACGATGATTTATTATTACATTTTTGTCTCCATTTTATATTAATATTATTTAGAGAGCAATAATTATTAACGATTACGCTATGATGATAACGATATTCTTTCTAGATAATTTTTTTGCTTGTTCTCTTGCGACGAATCCGCATGCATGTAAACGCCCACGTACACGCGAGGTGTACGGCACACGAGCAATCGAATGTGCGCGCTGTGCACCGAGATCGAAATCGGCCGCGGAAACGGACGTCGCAAACGTCGTAACGTGGTACTTGCCACGACGAGAAGCGGAAGCCGGTAACGCATCCGTCGTTTACCAGCTTTCGTTTTACCGCGCGAAAAGCGTCGCTTGCTTGTGAAATTTATAAAACGATCGATCGGTGGATCGGAGAGGCGTGCCCCACGCGATCTTTGTCGCGACCAACAATTTCATCGCCCGTACAATCGCGCCACTCCCTCCTCTGACCGATCGTTCCTTTCCTATTTTCTACACCACTGTGCTTCCTTTTCATTTTGTTTTTTGTACACGTATCGTTTCGACTTTTCGAACATTCCAAAATGCTTGTTTCCCTCCTTTTTTTTTTGTCAATTTGTAGAGAGCCTTGTATTCGATTTAGAGCAAAATAAAGTCTAGAAAGGCAACCTCTTCGAGTACCGTTCTTTGCTCTTTTCGTCGTTCCTACGTCTGCACGTGGACTACGACCACGGCGATCACGGCGACCACGGCGACCACCAAGGCTACGAGACAAGGAAGACTTTGTCGCTCACGTATCGCACCCGGAGGAACGAAGAGGAACGAAACGAATGGTGAGAAATCGTACAATTTCCGTATACTGACCAATTTCGTTTTTCACAGGTGATCCAGGCCAACCGGGGTTGGTTCGTTGCTCGTCCCGAGGAGATCGTCGATGCGTCCGTCAAAGGAAGAGAACGCGAGCAACGAGATCGAAAAATACGAGCAACCGTGATACTTACGACCACGACCGCGACCAACGCTCGTTCGCGTACACGGATAATCTTTATTAATCGACGCGTTGCTTGAGTTTCAGATCTCGATCGAAACGTGACCCTGGAGGAAAGGCGAAGAATCGACGAAAGACGAGGACGAGACACGGACGAAACGCGTGGAGTAAATACGAGGGAAAACGTTGAAGGTACGAAAGGAGACGTGGTTCGTTCGAAGACGACTCTCTCTCTCTCTCTCTCTCTCTCTTTTTCTCCCCCTCCCTCCCTCTCTGTTTCTTAGCGTTTCGTTCGTGATCGAGAAGAGGTGTGCGCACAGAGATCGCAGCTGAAGCGTATCGCGATCGTGGAGCACCGATCGTTCCCGCGTATATTGATATAGTAGTCGTCCTAGGAGGGTCTGTGTCGCGATAGAGAGTGTAGCCCCCGTGCGAGGAGATCCTCCTTCGCGCGTAGAACGCGCGAATAATCACGAGAACGTAATCATCATACCCCCGTTGATCCTGTTCCCTTTGACATGCTCGTTGTTGCTAAGCTTGAAAACTTGAATGTTTTTCTTTTTATCGCATGGCCCTCGCCGTTGTAAAGAGCAATCGTGCAACGAAATGTACCGTCTACGGACAGGCTACAGAGAGGGTAGCGCACTAATCGGCCGTTCGAAACGTCTGTTTCGATTGGTTTCAGGTTTCTTCGCGAGCCTTGGTTGGAGCTCGGACGGGACGAGGCGCGTTTCGCGAGCCTCCGCGAACGAGGTGCCGGCCCCGTTGACACCCCAACGACGCGCCAGGCTTCACTGTCCCTCTCGTCATCCTGGGAGAAACAACAATCGGCCGATCGGCACCGTCTCCGTGTCCGGACTCGATCGCCGGCATAATTGTTCGCGCTGTGGCAAGAGCTACAAAAACGCTTACATACTCAAGAGGCATTTGCTGTACGAATGTGGCAAAGCGCCCTCGTTTAATTGTCCCCATTGCGCGTTTAGCTCCAAGTACGAAAGGAACCTGAAGGCGCACATTAATCATCGCCACGTGGCCTCTCAGTCCACCGGCAGCACCGGCACTGCCGTTAATCAGAGGGCCTGAAGGAGAATTCGTACCACCTCCGGATCAACTCCGAGGGCACGCGCGAGTTTTCCACGAAAACGCCCGTTACCTTGAGAAAATCCAATCTTTTCTTTTCTCTTCGCGTCTATCCAGATCCGAGTATCTTTCCTATTTATTTCTCCGTTTTTATCCGATCGACCGTGCGATCGCTCGTTAAACGAGCATCGCTCTATTCAACCCCGTTAAACCCGTTTGCGATACGCGCGCGTATCGCGTCGTCGTTTAATTTCCAATCGTTTTCTTGCATCGACGTAGTACTACGCTCCTTGTATCGGTGTACTCTATCGACTTGTTACCGGTCAACTATCCAAATGGTAATAACAAGCATGTGTTCCTGATCGACGCAACCGAAAACAGCCGTAATACACGTGACAATACATTTCCGTCATACGATTCGGAAGAATTCCTTTTCGTTTTTGCTTCGTGCTCGATGCACGCCAACGAGAAAATTAGCGAGCATGTTAGAACGGAGAGAGACGGTTTTCTCGCTGCCGTTGACGTACGTGATAGAAAAATTAGCGATCCGTCTTCACCGTGGCACGAAGTCGTTGTTGGATCCCGTTTAACGATATATAAAACCAAGAGGAGAACGTAAAAAAAAAAGAAAAGAAAAAAGAAAAAAAAGCGTTGTTGAATATTTTAGAAGACTCGAGAAGAGCGCCAGAAAGAAGATTCGCGAGAAGTAGCATCGCGTAATTCGTTCGGTGGAATTTTTTGGTTCGAACGAGCGACGAGAGAAAAAGAGATATACCTATTTTTTCCGGAATCTTTTCGAGCCTTCGACAAATTGCTAAATCGCCCAATTATTTTTCTACTAATCGTAAGGGAAGCAAGAGTTTTTACACGAGCTATCGCGGATACGGTAATGGATGTTTCGCGAGAAGAATTCCGTCATCCGTTGGTCGAATCGGAATTGGACCAGCTTGTCGTCCGATGATCGTAGTTGTCTCGACGACAAAGTTCATAGTTGGACGCGAGAAAAGGAACGATACCCCATTTCTCCGCGACTACGACGATCGGAATACCGCTGCCGATTTCTCGAATCCGATCGTTAGTCGGAAGGATCGAAACTCTCGATGCAACGAAAAATCTCCGACGCTCTAGTAGTGTCCCTGCTAGTAGTATTCTAGTTCTTTAGCGTAGTTTAGTTCGAAATACCGAAATTCGACAATTCTAGTCACGCAGGTGGTGTGTATATACATATACATATACATATACATATACATATACATATATATATAAACATAAATAAA
>NW_016909723.1:448441-478202 GCF_001483705.2 Eufriesea mexicana
TATATATATATATATATATATATGTATATATGTACATATATATGATCTCGTCGAATTGGACGACAAAGATACCGAGGCGAGAACATCCCCATCCCTGAGCCAGTTTCCCCGAAAGAAACGAGGACGATTACTTTTCCACGCAATCGACCACTCGACCGATTGAACGCGAGATCGATAACGCGATAATTGACGTCGCGTCGTAGCCTTTTCACTGATCGACAAAAAGGGTGATGCATAAGAAAGCTTTATAACGTAAAGTGAAGTTGTCATCGCGAATACGATCAAAGCCGTATTATTTTTGTCGGAGATCGTGCGTAGTTTAAGAATCAACGAGAAACGATCGAACGAATGCGACGATCGAGAAAAAGGTACTTTCGCTTCGATTCGTTCGACGACACGACGCGTTGGTTCCTTTCGTTTCAGTTAGGATCGTCTAGTTTAGAAACGGGCCTAAGCGGGCCGCTACCTAACGTAGAATAATACCCAAGATAGAGAATCTATTTAAATCAAAAAAATATATATTATATATGATATATTATACATATACATATACTTATACATATACATATACATATTGCATAGTAAGTTTATGGTGATGACGTAAGTCGTATGTCGTACGCGGTACGATCGAAGAAGAAGAAAAACGTGTCTTTCCATGCGAATTGGCCGGAACAACGGATCCATCGAGTTCGACTTTTCATCGCGATTGGATCTCTGTGATAACGATGTTAACGATTACGAAAAACGAAAAACGAAAAGGTTCGCGATCGTGGAAGGTTTGGACACGAAGGTGTAACGTCGATTTCGGGGTATAATTAGAGGCACGTTATTTTGAGAATAGATTTTACCGCGCTTCTTTCATCGACATCGAGGACAATACGAAACATCAGGGAACGATCCTTACGATAATTTCGCGCGTTACACGAGCTAACTTCGAGATCCAACGAATGCGAGAAAGAGGGAGAAAGAGAGAGAGAGAGAGAGAGAGAGAGAGAGAGAGAGAGAGAGAGAGAGAATCCTCGATCAAAAGGACCAAAGATTCGACGAAGAATAATCTCGAGGCAAGATTCTAGTCAAATGGAAGCTCGATGACGGTTCCGTTAGCCGGCCAACCGCGACTCAGCGAAGAAGCGTATCGATAATGTTCTATAGCGGCGTTGAATCTCGTATTTATCCCCGTAGGGCATAAACTTTTGCCAAACTTTTCACTTTCTTCCCGTCTTCCTGTCCTTTCTCCGTCGAACCTCTTATCTTTTCTCCGCGCTTCTCTGGATCCTGCGCGCGGAGCATCGCGGCGAGTTCCTGCAACTTTCCGCCTGATCTTGTATCTTACGAATCGTTCGATTAAACCTAAGCTATAGACGTAGACGATCGACCACTATCCTAACCTCGCGGGTCTTCCTCTTTTCCCTCTGGACGATGTCGTCGATCGTGTTTTCTCCGCTATTTCTTCGCTCCATTTATCCGTCTTTTCTCCGAAATCGCGAAATCACCGATCGTGTCTCGCCACGCATCGATGTGCTCCACTCAACGCGACTTTTCTTCTACTCGATTATTCGACGACGAAGCATCGACGAGATGTACGAGACAACTGTGAACCTCTCAGCTTCCACGCGCTCGTTCTCGTTCTCGTTCTCGTACTCGAGCTTCTGCTCGACCATCTTCTTCAACGCTTCGAAAGCAAATTCGCACGGAAACCTCGCGATTTGCGTCTTTTTTTCCAAAGGCTGCTTGCATCGGCACATCAGCCACTTTCGTTTCTTCCTCGCAAGCTTATTTGCGATCAACGATTCCAAGTGATTCTTTTAAAAAGATTCCATGTGCCTCAAAACGCGATCGGGACGTTTGACCGTTATTGGTTCCAATCGAACGTTGTATCGTTATTGTATTTCGTGTGCGTTCTCCCGCCCAATCCGATGCCGAATCCGAATCCCAATCCGTCGTTTTCGTTTCCAAGATCCAAGCCAAAGCGTAATGTTACTTTCAAGATAACGCCCCGTTAACGTTGTTCGATGATACACAGACAAATAAAAGAAGCTTCGAAGACGATATTCGTTGCTACTCTTAGCGACTGGCGAACCGTGAAGGAGACGGAACGCGTGTTTCGAGATCGAACGGACCGGAAAATGGGAAAACCGATGTCGTTGCGACGAATAATAGAGGGAATAACGAAGATGAAAAGAAAAAAGATAAAGAGAGGGAAAAAGGAATGAAAGAAACAGGAAGAAAAGGTTATGCAATGTTTCGTTCGCATTGAAATCTTTGCACGCATATAAATACGAATAAAGCGTAATAGAAGCGCCAAGACTGATTATAAACATCGTAGGAAGTGAGAGGTATACATTTATTACGAACGTTTAACACGGTGAAACGTAGAGTTAGAAAGCCGCGCGCGCGTCCATACGCGACGCGGTTCATAGTGCAAACGCGAGTCAGGTATTCGTTTCTGATTTTCGTTCGAGGGGTAGAACGGTGTACAAAGGAGGATGGAACGAAAGGATTAACACGGTGCCGGGGAAGCGATTTCGTCGAATATATTCAACGCGTCTGCGACGATCGTTGAACATTGAATAAATTCGACCGAGATCCCTCTTCGTCCGAGCACGATCGCCGTTGTCGTTGCAACATTTGTGCCAATATAAACGAGGCTGGTCACGCGATCACTTTTACGAACGATTACGCGCGAAATGCCTATAGAATTATTTTCAAACCACTTTATACGTATGGTACGCGATTAACCGCGTGGGAGCGTGTGCGCGTGTGCGCGTGTGCGCGTGTGCGCGTGTGCTAATTGTTCGACGAACGATACAGGTGTTATCGCCCGTAAGGTAGAGATACAATGTGCGCGCGAATAACCACGCAGAGGGATACGTGTAAATAAATATGACGGTTATATATGCGTGTAATGTGCGTATGATGCATAGGACGATGCGAAATGTCGACGATTCTTGGAGCGACGAGCGTGAGCCAGAAAATGGAAAGCTTAATCGTGAAAGCCGGAACATAAAGGAATACCTCTTGCTTTTAAGGAGATCGATGACGATAATAATTAGCACGTAAGCGTTCGACACATTTTTCTCCGTTCGCGGAGAAGCTTTCAGAAATGCCGACGATGATAGCGACGAGTAGCGGATAAAAGAAATATTATAGGCGAAAACGGAGAGAAAAAAGAAAAACAGATCGCATAATATTGTTCGTTCGCGTAACAAGTGCGAAGCATACACGATATATAAAACGACGCTCAGGCGAGTTCAGCGGGAATCGTATGTTGCGTATACAAATGTTACATATATACGATATATTCTTTATGGTTTATGATTTTTTGCGAATTTAAATATATAATTACCATTGTGAGTGTATCACTGATAACCATTGTGTTAGCGAGGATACTCGACGAACAATAAAGAATTTAATTATTCAGCAACGATTTGTCTCCTGCAATCTCGCACGTTCTCGCTTATGTCTTTTCCGGCCGGCGCGACGCCGCGCGTCCCGGCGCGTCCCGGCGCGTCCAGGCGCGTCGCGGCGCGATGCTGTTCTCTACTCTCGCCTCTCTGTGCCGCGACGCGATCGCTCAAACCTCTTAATGTCTCATTTTTTGTTTAAGCTAGCGATCGAATGGGGAATGAAAATGGAAGCGGAAATGGAAATGGAAATAGAAATGGGAATGGTAATGGAAATGGAAATGGAAATGGAAAAGAATCCGGGCATGTTATTTCGGCGACGAGTAGCAAGAGAATACCGGGTTCGCAACGGGATGTAATCGCGTGGTCGTTGTCGTCGTCGAGCATCGACGAATCTCGAAATCTATACGGTTTCCTCGTAGTGACACGTTTTTCGCTTTCTTTTTCAGGTCGTCTGATCTGTCACTGCGGGAGGCGCTTCAAGCACAGGTTCTCGATGATGTGTCATCAGCACGGCGAATGCGGAGAGGAATATCGGTGTCAGAGATGCACCTTTAAGACCAACAAACTTCATCTGTGGTTGCGTCACGTAAAGGCATCGAGCTGCTGTTCGCTTTAAAGAGGAACGCTGCTGTTATCTCCTATGAAATCTCGTTGACTGTAAAAACAAAAAAACAAAAAAACAAAAAAACAAAAAAACAAAAAAAAAAAAAGAAAGAAAGGAAAGCAAGAAAAAAAAGTAATATCGAGCATATATTTCGTAACTAGTTGGAGCGATTTAAAACTTGAAAATAGATTTTGGATACTTGACAGATCGAATAAACGTTGATGAATACGAAGCGAGTGTCCCTGTTCCGTCCGTCATAAACCGATTCGAACGAGCACGCTAAGAACGACACCGCGAGCGACGAGAATAAAGGGTAGGCGTTTTTGTGTACTTAGGCGCGTAAAAGCGTAGAAAGTCGGTCGAAAGAAGAAAGAAGAAAGCAGCATGTTTTAACGGCGAGATGGTGATGAGAAGCACAGACGACGAAGCACGAATGGGGTGTACGAAAGTGGTTAACGGAAGGCGCATTTCTGATTTCAGATGACTCGGGCCTGTTTCACGCGAAAGACGCGAGGCTTGCGTTCGAGAACTTACCGGAGCTGGCCTTGGTTTCCATAAACGTGAAGAAGCACGTATGTACTTGCGGCAAGCTGTACAGTCAAAAGAGTTCTCTCGATCGGCATCTACGGTACGAGTGCGGAAAAATGCCGAACGTGCCGTGTCCTCAGTGCGGAAAAATGTTTAAGCATAGACACCACGTGACGCAGCACTTGAAAAGTTGCCGTCTCAGAGATTTAAGGAACTCGGACTTTACGAATTGTTAGCCCACGTAGGATTTCGCGACGATCCTACGCCAACGATCGAGCAGATCTCGTCCCCCTCTCGGATACTACGCGCACCTGGCATCCGTTATTTTTGTAATTCATTCGTCGAAATTCGTCTCTAGTTTATTTATTCAGCGAAATAAAAGAGAAAAGGTCGAATGTTCCACGGGAATTTTGCGTTCGATTCCTCGTTTCTCTCACGGTCGACACGATCCTTCGAACCCGTTTATCCGTTTATCCGTTTATCCGTTTAAGAACCAGCGAAAAATCAACACCATTCAAAGAAAAGAGCCCCTACGATTGCGTTCTCCTTTGAGATACTCAGATCCATGCTCGCCATTTTCGTGATCGAGTCTTTATTCGTTTTAACGCTTCTATTACCGTTTGCTTGCATGATTTTGCAGGATCGGTGTGGCAACGACCGGGTCATCGGCGACAACGATCGAGAACGCGACAAGGAACGGATAACGCAAAGCGATCTAACGAAACGAGATTTTTCTGCGACACTTGTGGAAAATCGTACAAATGGAAGGAGTCACTGTTTAAACACAAGCGCGTCGAGTGCGGGAAATTGCCACAGTTTACTTGCGAGGTTTGCGGATACCGATTTATGCACAAGCATCATTTGGTTAAACATTTGGCCTCTATCCATCGAATGACTCCTTTGAACGGGACCGCCATGCTAGTCTTCCAATAACGGAGTTCGATCCCCGTCTCTACGAACATTTTCATCGTGGAAACGCTGTAACGATGTGTAAAATAAACTTTTACGATGACCCAACGTCATTCGTTGATTCGCCGCAACGATTTACGTATCTTTAGAAACATTTCTATCGACGAGCGAAGGTTCGAAAGGATCTTTCAGCGAAACCAACGTTTCCATTGTAATCGTTTTCTTTACAGATCGAATCGCGTGTACACCTTGTACGCGTTGTCCTTTTGTACGACAAGAACGCGATATACAACTCGATTACCATCTCATCTCATCTGTTTATCTCCTTGTTTAATAAATTTGTACAAAAATTGTCAGGGTTAATGCGCAATAAATCCCAAGTTCACTCGAGTTTGCAGGTCTCGCTTACTCGTGCGAAATTTTCACACGGACGAAGCAATTTTCTCGTTGGCCGGGAAGAACGAGTTTATCGTTTACGAGTGAATAGTGTCGGCTTGTCCGCACTCGGGAACAGGATGGGGAATAGCGTAAACTTCTCGATGGAAAGCTGCCCTCGACGAAAGAAAGATTTCAGGTAAGATTTTACATTCGCGCTACTAAATTCCTCCACTTCTCGTTTCGATTATCGACCGTTTCCAGTTTACACGATGTTAACGAAAGGTTTGCTTCCCGCGGGAAGCGCATTTTCATGAAGGAACCAGGACGATCTTTGGACATCTGATTTTGGGCATCCTCGACTTGGTTAGCTTTGATCGGTTCAATGGAAATCGTATCGTTGAAAAATGACTGATCGCCTTTACCTCATTTTCTATTACAGAGCGCAAAGTGAGAAGAAAAGTCGGCGATTAATAAGGCCGGAATTTGCGAAATGGGAAAACCATTGCAACATCTACGGAATATCTTACACGACCGGAAGAACACGTTGAAAGAGGGACGAGTGCGAGAAGAAAACGTCTACGAGATCGGCTTCCAACGAAAGTCGAATTTTTTCGCGATCACCAGAATCACGCTTTTATTTTTTGAGAAAGGAATTCGCGTGAAATTTTACTTCTTTCGTTTAGTTTTCTGAAATTCGTCGATTCGCGTGTTCGCGAGTCCACCACGGAAGATTTTCACTCACCATGCTACGTATAATAAAGCTTGCGAAAGAATACAAGCATATACTCAACGTCGTCGATAGCAGCTTATATTATTCGCTTCACACGCGATCGTCACCCGAAGATGCGCAATCACCAAAGCTCGAGATCAATCTTTGCATCTCACTTTCGAGTAGCAACGTGTATACCTCTCCCAGTATTCGAAACGCATCGATCATTCTTTCGCTTCTCGAATGTCGCATTTTTTGTTTCAAAGCTCACACATGTAAACTCGTTTCTACTTATACTATATATGCATATACATATTTATATATATATACACATATACACATATATATACATATGTATACATATATATACATAGCAAAGCACGCGTGTCGATAAGTTAGCAAAATACAAAAAAGAGGGGGAGAAAGAGAGAGAGAGAGAGAGAAGAGAGAGAATGAGAGAGAGAAAGAGTGAGAGAGAGAGAGAGAGTGAGGGGTGGCGGGAGGGAGGGAGAGAGAGGATCGCTAAGTAAATAACTGACATCATGGAAGATGAATTTTAAGGGAACGTGCTTTTACTATCGCCTAAACGAGATTAGATCGAATAATCGAAGCCTTTCGACCTCTAAATTGCAGGTAGTTGCTCGAGGAACAGGTTTTCGTCGCCGCGGGGCCAAGATTTCTTGCCGAAACCGTTTCCGTGCCACAAGTGCGGTAGATCGTACATGAACAAAGGCAGCCTGAAACGTCATCTCCACGACGAGTGTGGTAAGCCGCCTCGATACATCTGCAGCATCTGCGACAAAGGATTCAAGCAAAAGGCCAACTTCCAACGACACAATTCGACCATTCACGGCCGTATTTTCCTCCTTGGATCGTAAAGGACGGTCACAACGGGCGCGCAACTACGATGAGCCGTCTCGTCGCCCGAAGCTAACACCGTTTCTCACCTCACGGCTTCTTCCAATTGCATCTTTTTCTTCTTCTACTTCTTCTTCTAATTCTTCCTCTTCTTCTTCTCCCGAAGAGAATCGAATTTTACCGCGATGCTTCTATTACTTTCTTACTTCCTCACACTTTGTAGCTTCACGCAGCATTTACATTATCTTTTATGTAACCCACTATGCTATTTTTATCAACGATCTACACATAGTTAAATAGTAAAGGATTAAGCGACAAGGCTGACACGTGCAAGATTCCCCGCTTCTTTCGACCCTTTCGCGAGGTTTTCCGTTTTCGCTCGAAACTTCTCTGTACTTGCGGTCCCCCCTCTTTCGCTCTCATTCGCTTTCACGCTTCCTTCTTTCTTTTGTCCTTTTGGTTTTTCTTTCTTTTCTTTCTCCGTGGAGAAAAAAAAAACGAAACAAAAATTCGATTTGCCGGGAATGCGTACGAAACGCGAGAATGCGATCGACTCTGAAGAAAGTGCGACGTTAAAATTCATTTGAGAAATTTCATTCTACGAGCGATGTTCTGTGATACGTTGAATAATGATTGTTGTACGATATTTGAAAAAATTCGTGAAAACGATGTTCGCCGAGGCCTTGGTTAAACGTTAACTAGTTTCGCAACGTGTTACTGTAGTTTATTATAATTTTATTATAACTATCGAAATACGCGATAATAAAACTGTAATTGCAAGGGTACACTATTGTCTCAGATCTTTCGAATTCGTCCGTAGTCGCTTAAATATCTTCGGATTCCAACTGTTTCAAGATATCCATCGTTTGGAAGGACTTGCAGTCAGCCACACTCATCACTGAAGACGAGCAAGAATTGAAGAATCGTCCCACGAAGATCGACGCAGTATCTACGCAGTACCTACGCAGTACCTACGCAGTATCCGAGCAGAGAATAGCGAATCCTTGTTTGCTTTGTCGGACGATAAAATCGGTTATCTAACAGTCGCGTTTCTTCCTTTTCGCTTTCTCTCGTGTTTCTTTTTACGATTTTTCGATGAAAAGGAGAAAACCGGAGAAAAAGAAAGGCAAAAATCGAAACCTGCTTCGGATCTACTAAACCGCTACCGAAGATGTTACGATATCTGTTAAATCACGAGAAACGCGCTGTATTCGCGGAATATTCGTCGAATTAATCGACATTCGATTTTGATTTCAGGTCGGTCCATATTTCCGAGAAACGTTGGTCAAGACGATTTCCGGAAGCCGTACCCCTGCTCCAAGTGCACCAGGTCCTACACGAACAAAAGCACGCTGAATCGTCACTTGCGAGAGGAGTGTGGCAAAATGCCGCAATACTTGTGCCGTTATTGTCAGAAAGCGTTCAAGCAACGCTCGAATTTTCAGCGACACGTGTGGACGGTTCACGGATGTCTCATGTGACCCGAACGCTTTCAAATTCTCCAACCAGTCCGATTATAATCGATTATCGAATCGACGTAATCTCGACGATAGCGCGCCAACGTTTACTTTTTGCCGAACTTTTCGTCGATAACCGATAAAGGAAATCGACCTTTTACGCAGTTTGTATTCGTCGACGTTTTGGGCAAGGTTACTACTACTCCAACTTTGTACGCACCGCAGAATAAAGGCACAATTTTCCTTCTCCATGCATCGCCAACTACTACCCTTACTTTTTTCTAATCACTTTTTTTAATCGCTTTTAACAATCATCATTCGTTTAACGTACACCCGGCCATCGCTTGTCGCTTAAACTCGAATCGCAGTGTTACTCGGTGACGAGTCATCCCCGTCATCGCTGAATCGATCGAATTCGCCAACGAGCCTAGCCACCAGCGATGATATATATATATATATGTATCATCGCTTAACCTAAGGCTAGGCTCTCGGAAAAGTAACGGGATTGCTTATCGTTAGGGAAAAATCGTAAAAGTCTTTGGTCTTTCCCGAAGCGACTCGGCATCCGAAGCGAGATGCAGGACAGCTTACAGGTAGTAAGTCGCGAGGTAACGTAACGTCGTGGAAACGTGGAGGTGTCTAACGAGCCAACTACGATTTCAGGGTGGATGCCGGCGATAGGTCACGGCGGTATGGCAAACTACCAATTCTACCAGTGCAACATGTGCGGTAAAACCTACTCTTGGAAGTCCTCGTATCATCGACACTTGCGGGAGGAATGCGGCAAGCAGCAGAGGGCAAAGTGCAAAAACTGCGGTAGGCAGTATCGCTGGCGAGATTCTCTGAACAAGCACTTGAAGTACGAGTGCGGAGTGGAACCGAAATACGCGTGTTCGACGTGTGGCAGGAAGTTTCGTCACAAGCAGTTGCTCACGTCCCATTTGAGGAAGTTTCATTGAACTCTCTTTCCCCGAGCGTCGTTTAACCATAATACCGAGAAAAAGCATACCTACGTATACGCATAGATATTTGGAAGAGAGGGAAAGGATCGTTTTACGTTCGACGTTAGACGTTAGTCGGTAATTCTCCCACGTTGCGTTAGCGGTTGCGACGATTCACCGGAACTCGTTGTTTCGCGGATAGCATACCGTTTACCCTATACTGGAAGCAATAAAGAGGAGTGTACTTGTGATTCGGCTGATATTTCACCTTCTTCGATTTCCTCCTTCATCCCTCGGGCTTGCTTCGCGGTCCTTAAAACGCGTGCCGAAGATAGCCAGCGGACGATAAGCATGGCCTTCTTCGTGGCAAACGTATCGTTGGATCGTTGACTCGCAACAACGCGCCAACTAAGATAGACGAGTCGCGCGCGAGATAAAGGATACTGAACGGTCAAGAAAACTCCCGTTAATCTCGTTAATCTCTCCTTGTCTTTGTCATCTGTTTCAGACTCGAAGAGGGACCTGAATCGCGTCAACTACGACGCTCCGTTTACCTGTTACAAGTGCGGGAAACGTTACACATGGACGGACTCCTTGACCAGACATCTTCGCGAAGGCTGCGGAAAGTTACCCAGGCACAAGTGTACCCTCTGCGGCAGAAAATTCAAACGCAGAGATTACTTGTTGCGTCACGAAAATAACGTTCACAAGGCAGAGTGAACGCGATTCCGTTCGAATCTCGGAACGTTTCCTAACCTATTCCGTCGAGAATGTCGAATTTTGTTCCTTTTCGAAACCGATCGAAGCAATCGTCCCGAACGGTAACGCGTGTGGCCGTATCCTTTTGGATAAAAGACAAACATTTTTATATCGCCTTTTCCCGACCAGTTTTTGAAACATTCCGAACAGCGAGGAAAAGCACGAGGAAACGTTAGAATGCGTTCTGTCGCTTGCGTTACCGGTATCTCTTCCCGAATCGAAGCGCATTCGCGATATCGATCCGTTCGTTTATAAGACTGATTACACACCATCATCGATCCGAAAGCGGTCGTTGAATTCTCCATTCGGAATTTTCCAATTCCGTCGCTCGAATCCCAGACGTTGTAAAGGATCGTACGAGTGCGATTCTACGCATCGAGTCCGTCGAATCGAGTATTTGTTAACTAAAAGTAAAATAACGAATCTTATAATTTATTGGTGTCGACATTGGACCATCGAGTCGTCGTGTTCACACTTTGTATCCGTAACTTTTCTAGCGTCGCTTAACATTTTGATACGTTTAAAGTGTACATAAATTTTTATACGTGTTCCCCGTGTTTACGGAACGCATTGTTTATCGTTTTATAAGACTAAAGAGGCAAAGGAAGAAAAGAAGGAGAAAAGAAAAAGCTATCCTTCTGAGAATATGCGATGTAAATAAGGCGTGGTGCTGCGTCACAGCGACTTTCGTCCTTCGTTTCCCGTATGTAATTGTTACGATTTACGATACGAATAATCGATCGAGACGAGCGTCCAGTATAAAGGGGAAACGATTCCTACGTGAAAATTAAGATTTCCACGTCAAGTTCGAGAACACGTTCGAGAACGTGGAGGGAACGTTGAATCGGACGAATTTAAACGACGCCGATGTTCGAGCTTTCAGCTGCGAACTATTTTAATGCGAATTTCGCGATGATATCGATCGGTCGATCGATCGATCGATCGATTGAAAACGATCCGCAATTTTAATAAAGCGTTTTTATCGAAAGCCACGAGTATCTTGAGTTATTGCGCTCGATATACGTACATAGGTCGTCATAGGTTTGTTTCGTTTCGCATTCACGAGGAGCGGTTATACGCGATAGGAAAAAAGGCTAAGAAGCTATTCGAGTAGGCGTACCTCTGAACGTAATTACAGAAACTGCATTGTTCTTTCAGCTTACTGCGGTTCAGACTATTACAAGAGACTTGGGAGACACTTCTGTTCGAATTGCGGCAAGGAATACAAATGGATGCAATCGCTGGTTAGACACGAAAGAGAAGAATGCGGCAAGGATCCGCAACACTGTTGTCCCGTTTGCGGGACAAAAATTCGCCACAAATGGATGTTGAAGAAGCATTTGATCAACGTTCATCATTGGGTTATTTCGAACGGAAAGAACGTTTAATCTTCGGACTACCGATCGAGCGGTTACGATCTGTGTCGGTCAACGCGCGTAATCACGGCGACCATTTTTTCACGGAAAACAGTTCGCTTGTACTCTCTCGTGCGTTACGGTCGCTTAAGGATGTACATTTTATACACGAAATTGTATTTATGTACGTTATGTAAAATTTGATGAATAAATTCAGCTAATGAAACGCGTGATGCGTAGCGAATTAGTCACGGTGAATGTCGTTCCGATCTAAGGTGCAATAGAAACCAACGATTGAAACGTTTCCTTACATTCGTGGGATTCGCAAGTTCTATCGTACGATAAACAAAACACGACAGAGTAATTCGATGTTTCGAGCGTGAGCAGCGGGAAAGAGAGAGAGAGAGAGAGAGAGAGAGAGAGAGAGAGAGAGAGAGAGAGAGAGAGAGAGAGAGAGGTTCTTGCGATACCTGCGAACGAAAGGTTCGAGAATACGAAATATTTACGAACGTATCGTCCGTAATATAGATTGATCGAAATGATAGTACAAATTCGCTGTGTCGTTAATTTTTAGGACTGCTTAGGAAGCACTTCTGCGACAACTGTGGCAAGGTATATAAATGGAGGGAATCGTTGCAACAGCATCGTCGACTAGAATGTGGAATCGAACCCAAGTTCGGCTGCATCTTTTGCGGCAGAAGATTCAAGCATAAGCATCATTTGAAAGAACATTTGAGGAGACGTCATCAGTACGATCAATCGAAAGTCACTTGGTTCAACAAACAATAAATCGACGCGTTTCTTTCGTTTCCTATCTTCTTCCAATTCCACGGTGAAAACGCGATACGAATGAAAGGGAGGGAGTGAGTGAGTGAGTGAGTGAGAGAGAAAGAGGGATAGAGAGAGAGAGAGAGAGAGAGAAAGCGAAGGGTAAAGTCGGTTCGGTTTGCCGTTTGCAATGGTTACGAAAAGCAAATCGACTGCGGACCATTCGTCGACGTCGATGTTCCTTTGCGACATGCTACTACGAGTCTTTTATTCCTAACGCGATCCCCTTGGATACGGTATTATTATAAAATTGTATGTACACGTTGTTTCAAACTTGGTAATAAAAGATATTGTTTCGTCACGTATTTGAGGTGAAGTTGAAGGGGTAGTTTTTCGTTAACACATGGAAAGTGTATACTTGCGTTCGTTGAATTGGACGGGCACCTCGTTCGTAATGCTAATAAAAGTGTATCTCTTTGTGATTTCAGATTTACCGATTTTTGTCATTCGTTCGAGCTATCTCTGTAACAACTGTGGAAAAACGTATAAATGGAAAGAATCGTTGAACTTGCACAAACGCATGGAATGCGGTATCGAGCCACGATTCTGTTGCAGAGTCTGCGGAAGAAGATTTAAACACAAGCACCACCTCACGAAGCATTACAAATCTATCCACAATTACGTCGATCAGTGTTGATCGATGATCGATGATCGACCGGACCGAATGCACTCGAAGGACAATCACGATCTTTCTGACCGTGCTACGAGATTCGTTTCTAGCCGTACGAAATCACGAACGAGCGTCGAATCTCGCATACCCGATAGAGAGTACCTCGAAGATATTTTGCAGGATAATTTAGACGAAGAAAAACCGAGACTGACGATACTACGAGTAGAAAAGCGATATTTCGAAAATGTTCGAGAAACTTCGGCATTACTCGATGTACACGTATGTTAATGACAATGATTCGATAAACCGCTAGCTTCGCAACTAGAGGAGCGCGGAGATAAATCGGAGGCTGAGCAATAAACGTAACGAACAAAGTATTTCTCCGAGTATCGATGTCGATGTTCATTTCTGCGAGCAGCCGCATGCTCGTTCATACCGAAATTCTCTCGTACCTGTTCGCTTGATCGTACAAAAACGATTTCTACTCTCCTACGGTTTTAATTTAAGTAAACTCGCAAAGGATCCGCGTCGCAACCGATCGTTCGTTCGTTCGTTCGTTAGGATGAATCCTCCGCGGTTTTGAAACGCGACGCGTTACGCGCTCCTACGGCTTTTGCATCCACGCACGACTCATGATTTGTGTTTCAGGTGAGGCTGCTCGAGAAACCGTTTACCCGTGCAGAGTATGCGGCAAGATCTATTCGAGAAAATCCTCCATGTACACGCATCTCCGCCTTTGCGGAAAGGAACCGAAATTCAACTGCGTCCTTTGCGGCAGAAGGTTCAAGTACAAGCACAGATTGCAGTCGCATCTCACCTCGAATTTGCACAGTCAAGGATTTCGATAATAAAGAGGGACAGGTTCGGAACAAAGTCCGAACTTTATCGCGACAATCTCGAATATCGTACGCACAATGAGTGAGTGACAGGATGACGATGCCGATGATGACGATGACGGTGGTGTGGTGATGGTTGTGGTGGTGGTGGTGATGGTGGTGACAATGATGACGATGCTGCTGCTGCTGCTGCTGCTGCTGCTGCTGACACAACGACTCTTCGACGCACGTTTTGTATCGGATATTTAAGATACTTTAAACTCTGTACAAATCAACTCGACGAATTTATTTGACAAAGTTGGAGAAATTCTGGGCTTCCAGCAAATTGTAAACGCGTAAACTTAACTAGAAAGTTTGAATAAAGACTCGATAAGAATTGAACGACGAAACGTCTAATTTCTGTCAAAGGTTATCGAGGGTAGGTCGCTTTCGAAGATGCATGTTATTCGAATTAATCGCTGATAAGAAAAGCGTCGCGTGGTAAACTGCTTGGTAAACGAGCGAACGAATCAATTTCGAGAATTCTGTACGGTATTTGCTTAACCGTTTCGTTTAGCGTCTAGTGCGATGGAAAGTAGCGTGGAGAAGGGTAAAATCGAGAAAGGTAACCGAATGCGATACGCTTCTTCTTTTGCAGCTCACTCGCAGAAGGTGTGGATCTGCTTTCAATGTGGCAAACGTTATCAGTGGCGTGGTTCCTTGAAGAATCATATCCGGGTGGAATGTGGCAAAGAACCTACTTTCAAGTGTCCCATTTGTGGCAGGAAGTTCAAGCATAAGCATCGATGGCAATCTCACGCGAAATCCATGCACCGTATCAATTTGTAACGAAGCACTTTTGCAACTTTCCATGTTACTCTAAGAAAAACAGAAAGAAATGGAAGAGAAACTTTTGTCGCAAGTCCGAGAAGGTTTTCGAACCGACTAGAATGTTAAAATGTGAAAATGTTTCAATACAGTATGAAAAAAGATAAGAACGTATCCAAAAGGTTCCATACCCCATTGTTTCTTTCATTTCCTCGCGCGTTTCGTCGCAGAGTCATCGAAAGATCGTCGCGTTCGGAAAGTTCATCACGGTTCGCGTTACCGGTAGCTTTTGGTCGTCTTTCGCGAGAAACACGACGCGTCCGAAAGAAACGGATCGATGTAAGAGCGAGAAAATAATTGGTGAATTTTTCTTTCCAGCCACCTCGGAGAAATTGTGGTGGTGCTTCCAGTGTGGTAAGCGGTACATGTGGAAAGACTCGCTGAAAAAGCACCTGCGATTGGAATGCGGCAAGGATCCCACGTTCGAATGCCCGATTTGCGGCCGGAAGTTCAAGCACAAACACCGTTGGCAGTCGCACACTAGACTGATACATTATCTGAACACGTGACCGACGAAACACACCGGAATCTAGCTAGTCTCCACGCGCTAGTCCATCCTATACGAAACTAACGCGACGAACGAGTTGCAACTGTGATTACACGCTTTAAGGCACTGTGATCGATCCTATTACGTCACGAAAGTTACTTATACGCTTGTCCTGGCAATTTTGTTTATTTCGCAAAATAAACGTTGAGCAATAACGAACCGACGAAAGAGATTTCGCGTGGTATTCGTACAACAGGGTTGCTCGTCGAACTTTCTCGCTGGTAAAGACTAGCGAAAGAAACGAAGGAAATCGAACGGAGAAAAGAGAACAAAGATGCGAAAACGAAATGCTTACGCGTTCTCTCCGTAAGTATAATTCACGAAACGAGACGTACTCGGCTACGTTTTCGCGTCTCCAGTGGGACGCTCTGCGAAATTTCATAGTCGCACGCTTTTCGTCGTGAGTAAACGGCGATTACGCTCTATCCATGGTACATACGCTCCTCCGCCATTTCTCGCTCTTGTCGTTCGCCTCTGTTTCCACTTTATTCCAAACGATATGAAAATTCCACGCGTTTTACGCTGGTCGTAGGCCGTGTCTGACCACACATCCCCTTTCGTCGTATCGCGTATAAATATCGAATCGAACGCGTTCTCCTCTTACTGACTGGCGTTTCGTCTTTTCTCTATTTTCCAGTGCCAAGGCTGACGGTGACGAACATCGAAAACCTACGATACAAGAGGCGACCAGTGATTCACAAGTGTACCAGATGCGGGAAGGGTTATCAGCTGGAAACTTCGCTACGGAGGCATCAAAGGCTCGAGTGCGGGGTGGAGCCGAGGCAAAGCTGTCAAATTTGTGGGAAAAAGTTCACGCATAGGTTCAAGTTGACCCATCATTTGGCTTCGTGTAGAAGAAAACGGGAATACTACGGAACGATATAGATCGCGAACTCCGTGTTGGTATCCTGGTGATCGTACAAACCAGAAGAAAACCAAATAATCTTTAGGCCTATCGACTAAAATTCGATATACGTGACGCACGATGGTTCCGTTGCGCAAAAGGGACAGAGGACGGAGAGCGCGATAACGAGCAACGGTGTGAACGAACCACCGACTAACGATCACGATAGAGCTTCTTCGAGCCAAGGGTGCAAGATTAACGGGATATTCGAGATAGCGAGGATAACGTCGATGAACGTTTCCTCGAACGTGATAGAAAGTAAATGCTTCGCGATGATTGCCTTTCGACGTTGTTGGCAAAGAGAGTCATCTTTCTCTTCCCTTTCGATTAGATCGCAGAAGGGTGTCGTGGTTCGAATTTTTCCGATGCATTCGCGCGAATAACGACGATAAAGGAAAGTTTTTCCCAAAGCAAGATAACTATATCAGATATTTATCTTTTTATACGTAGCTTATTTATAACTGCGAACTTGGAAAATTGTAATTTTATAATACGGTACGACACAGGTGCTGTCTTTTATACGGTTATCGAGGCCGGGTTATCGACGAGTTTGTTCGCTTCTAACGAAGAAAAGAAAAAAGGGAAAGGAAGGAAATGGAAAAACGGGGAAGAAGGAAAAGGAGAGTGCGTGCGAGAGAGGGAGAGAGTAAATCTGTGTTGGATAGAAAAAGAGTCGATGCGAGAGCACAACTGAACCGTTGTACAGTTTTTACACGATTAAATAAATACACGTTTTCCTCTATAAAACGATCGTTTGCCCAACTTGGTATGTCATCGAAAACTAAAACTCAGGGTCGTGTTTCATCGGAAATGCAAGACACCCCGTATTCTCTTTCATAACAATTTAGTCTTTCGCTTGCCCCTTTATGGCCATTTCTGCTCTTCTTTGTTACATCCTCTTCTCCTTCTATATCTAATCTAAATTTTTCCCCTTTCTCGGGAAAGCTACGCCGACCGTGACGAAAAAGTCCCGGGACATTGCAGGGACATGGCGCACTTAAAGCTCGCTTAATCCCCGTTTCGGAGGAAAATATCCTTCCTCTTTGATCCCGTTAAGGACGACATACGACAACGAGAGTTGGATGCGAGAGTCTAGCGTCTAACGAACGAATCCTTTCGTTTCAGGACTATTGGCGTCGATGCTGCTGTCGCAGGACGTGCAGCAACCGCAGGACAATAGCGAAGCATTGTGGAGTCAGTTACCGTACCCCGGCTTGCCTTACGAACCGAACAGAGCTGAGAGACGAAAAGATTCAAAGGATACCGATTCCAAGTACGCTTGCAACAGGTGCGGGAAAACTTACAAGGCCACCACGTCACTGAGTCGTCACAAGCGACTCGAGTGCGGCGTCGTGCCTTGCGAAGTTTGCCCCATATGCGATCGAAGATTCAAGCACAGATTCGTCTTGAACTCGCACATCGTTGGATGCCAGAGAAAACTGCGGCACATTATCCAGAAAAGCGGTGACTCGCCGGTATTCAACGAAGAACGAGAGTAACCGTTCCACGGACCGACGTCTTTCCAAATTCGGCAAACGTCCCAGCATTTTCATTCGCCAACGCGTCGACCCTTTTCCATTCGACTTGGACCACATCGAGAAGTACAGATCTGCGTGCATCGTCGACTCGAGCGGTCCCGAATAATTTCACTTTTATAATAATAATCGGAAGTAATCGCGTGTTCGAGTCGAAACGAGTTTATTCCTTCACGAATGATAGATTAATCGTTAATCTGCGATGTATATAACGTTTTTTTAATACTCGAGAAGGAGGGTAACGGAACGCGAAGGTACGAAAAGGAAGGAAAATGTACGCCGCGGGTGTACGAAGCTCTGCCGGCTTGTCCATTACGTTCCGTATACCTTTGCTTCGCCGAAACGCATACCAAAAACCATTTTCAACCGTAACGCTTTATATTTCGCCGTTTTGTATGTATCGACAAATAAACGAATGTAAACTGTCAAAGATAATTGCATCGACGTGTAATCGAAACGACGTTGTTTTCCAGCATTTCTCAAACTGACATTCTCTCTCTCTCTCTCTCTCCCTCTCTCTCTCTTTCTGTGTGTCGTTACTCGTGCAATTTGCATCGCATCGAATCAAAAACGCGCGCAATTCCTTCCACCCTTCGTTCACGTCCGAATTCACGTTTACCCGCAACCATCTCTCTAACCATCCCTTTGCCCCGAGGTATGTTAGCTCTCGTTTAATGCTGCTTGTTTACGAGTGTGTTACTTCGGCAGGTTTTCTATCGAAGAACGTCTGGAACACGTTGAACGATTATCGAAGCGCTTCGATGGACGACCTGTTGCTGAAAGAAAGGAACTTCAACGACGCGTACTACTATCCGTGTCCTGTGATCGATCCAAACAAGAAACAGCAACAGTTGCAGCAGCAGCAGCAGCAGCAACAGCAACAGCAGCAGCAACAGCAACAACAACAACAACAACAACAACTTTTCACGTGTGCGCTTTGCGGCAAAGAGTACACTTGGATGTACAGCCTGCGTCGACATCAGCTGCAATGTGGCAACAAAGAAGCGAGAAACAAGTGTCATTTTTGCTCGAGAAAATTTTACAGGCGCGACAGACTGAAAGAACATTTGCTGGCACATCATCCGGATTTGATTTAGAGATTAACGAACGATAATACGACCTCTCTGAAAAACTTCGAGTCCCTTCCTAGCGATTCGAGGGATACCTTTCGATCGTGTTCGAACGTTTTGACGTTCCTTTCAAATTGTACACCCCCTCGTATATATCGTTCGTACCGATGACGCGATTGAATCCGAGAAAATGTATTTTTCCCGAAAGCCATCGATTTAATAAAGTTATTGATAATTAATACGCTTATAAATTCACTACGCGAAGCTGCCCGAGGTGCGGGCCGCGCAAGTATCGACAAGAGTAGTAGATGTATCCAGTTTCTCTAGACTCGTTTCACCCACGTTAATCCTATCAATCGCGAATCCGTTGGATCACGATTAATCCGCAGTAATCGATTTTTGTCGCATTGCAGACGGCTCCAATCCGATCAACGACTTCGAGGAGTTTGAATCGAAGGATGTCAAACTGATTCCGGAGATGATTAGACCACGCGTGAGTCGCGGACAGGTTAGCACCATGCAGAACTACATGTGTGGAGAGTGTGGAAAAGGTTACAAGTGGATGGCGAATCTTCGCAGGCATCAAAGACTCGAATGCGGAAAGCTGCCCAAGCATCACTGCAGAATATGCCGGAGGGAGTTTTATCGTAGATACGAATTAACGAATCACTACAACACCAAACACAGTGTTTCATAAGTTGTCGGTGATTTTACGTATTTTCAATCCGTCGAGTGTGAATCTCGATCGAACGTGACGTAACTCTCGGCACACACGCGTAGGACACTTTGCCGTCGTGTGTCACTCGACCGAGTTTAGCGAGCGACAAAACGATCTGGGTTTGCGGCCAAGTAAACGGCCGTGATCGAGTAGTCAGAGTAATCTAGCGATAGTCAGTAATTCGTCTCTCCCTCTCCTCTTCTCGTTTAATCCCCCCCTCCCTCTCTCTCTCTCTCTCTCATTTTCTCTCTCTTTTTACGTATTTAACGTTACTCGACAACCACGCTGAAACGACGATCATAATTTATTCGGAACGCATGAACCGTGAACTAACAGTACGACATAACGTACGGGAAAACAGCGACGTGGCAACGGGCGGGAAGAAGCGGGAAGAAGCTTGATCGAACGTTTCTTTATAACCACTAATTTTCAATCTCAATGTACTCTATCTCCGCTTGTGTTTAAGCTTTGCTTCTCTTTCTCTTGTACCACAGAGGACGATTCGATCTAATCGGTTTTCATCTGCGAGGTGACGTCACGACGTCGATCATTTCGATCGAGAACAACGAACGAGATCCGCCTTTGGAAAATTTTCGTTGCTCTGCATCTTGCTTGTCTTAGGACAACGCGTCTCGGTGCAGAAGAAAACCGCGAATGTACTTCTGGTATTTAATGCGAAATGCGAAGGTTGCGTTCCGTACGAGATATAAAATACCTTCCGACTTTATGTGCGACGTTATCCTAAACGATTCCAGTCGAATGAAATATTTTTTAATTTTGTTACATTCGATCAATAAATGTCTGGCTTGATAGAAATACGTTTTGTCTGTTGTTCTTTATAAACGAGTGGAAATATACACGCACGAACCGCGAGTGGCGAATAAAAGCTACGGAAAACGTGGAAGATACGTTTCGCGTTGATCGCTTCTGGTTTATCACGCGACAGCTTTTGCCGCGATAAAACGGAAAAGCAAACGGAAAGAAAACGATTGAATTTTTATGCTCATTTATGAGAACTAGTATATTTATGCGCTTACTGCTTTCGAGGCAGCAGCCGCGAAAATTTGTGTCTCTTCTTTCGATGCATGCGTTGTCCCGTTCCATACGATCAATCGACTAAAATGTAGAGGAACAGTAATATTTGCTAACACGAACCGTTGGTTCTTCGCAGGAAAACGCGCGGACCTGAGCGATTGGTTCGTGAAGCAGGAGAACGAGTACGAGGTGCCGCAAACGTTGTTCGAGTTCGTGGCCAGCAGCTACGAGTTGGCGGAAGTGGAGGAACGAAAGAAGGCTGCGAAGAGCGTGATCTGCGAGGAATGCGGCAAAAGCTTCTCGAGGCTCGACAGTCTGCGAAGACACGAGAAGAACTATTGCAGAGTGAAAGGAGACAGAATGTACTGTCGTTTTTGCGGCAAAAAGTTCGCCAAGCCGCTCTCGTTGATCTCTCACGTGAAATCGGTGCATTCGACTCTCTTTTTGAAGTCGCAAATGCCATAGGAGAACCATATGTATAAAAAATATCGAGGGCTTTCTTTGCAAACAAAACTTTGACTTTGGTTTTTTTTCTTTCGCCTATTTCCCATTTTCTCTTTTACTTTGAAACGCGAACGTTAATCCTTCGCGTTCTGCGTTCAATCTCTCGTAGTTTTATTAATCGTCGTCGCAGTTTCAACTCGGTTCGTTTGAAAAGGAAGAAAGGAAAGTAAGAACGATTGAGAAAGAGACATATAAACACTCATACACACACGTACACATAAATCTCTGCTGTAGTTCAGCACTTTTGTTTCGAATAAGCACCACCGCGTTGTGTACATTTTTACGCATCGTCGACGCGACATATCGGAGTAAGTTTACGTGCTTTACGCGTGTAACGAAAACCCTACCGAGACGCGTTAGCTTCGCGCCCGTGTTCCTCTTTAAAATGACACGACGTACAAAGTGGAACAAGCACGAGTCGATTCGTATTATACGAAAACGACGATCGTTCGGTATTCGATGTCGTCGAAAGATCTCGCCGGCCTGCTGCAAATCGTCCAGTTTTTTCCATTTAGGGAATGGAACTCTTCGCGTCGTGTTTGTAAACGTGCATTTGTATAAATATGTATATATATATATACATATACATATACATACGTACATATATATAGATATTTATACGTACATATATCGGACGTAGCGGTGCTTATTTTATAGAGACGAGATGTTGGAAATTCGATGAGAGTAGTAGTAGTACCGTTCCATCGCTTTGAACGATATCGAATAATACGGGACGTGACATCTTTCGGGATGATCCTCCAAGACGATCGTTTCGTCGAGTTCCATCGCTCTATCACCTCCGATGCTCGAATCGTTGTAACGCTGTTAACGAGCATATCAAAGACAGAGAGCATTCGGAGCTGGACTGGAGTAGGATAATTGTAATAAACGAGTTTGCGACACGGGTTTTGTTGTACAATTTCTATTGGGAAAGAATTTCGTCTTATGCGCTATGTATGTATATCGAGGATGCTGTAAATGTACTTGAGCGAAGATCCGCGAGATCGAGCCGATCGACGAGAATAATTGTTTCTTCGGATGTTCGAAATCGAATAAAACGTTCTTGAAACCTATACTTTTTAATCTCTGCTTATCTGTTCGAAGGACTTTCTTGGTAAAGAACGCTCGTCTATAATCGTCTTTCTGATTACTAACGAAGTTGTTCGCATTATAACCAGCAAATAGTCACGAATCTCAGGCTTTTGCTCGAAAGCGAGATGAACGCAAGGTAATTTGGCTATAACGAAACACATGCATGCTTCTCCCTTTCTGAGAAAAACTAGCGCAACGCGATGCTGGGTAACTCACGTTTGTAACGGTGAAACGTATCTTTGCAGGTGAGAAGTCGGACAGCTGCTTGGAGAAAGAGCAAGAGGAGGACACGGAGATCTGCGAAATCTCGTTTCACGGCCAATTACCGATGAACTATCTCCTCTGCGACTCGTCCATCCTCAACTCCGTGGAAACGAGTATACTTCGGAAAAACGTGAAGTCTCATCAACAATTTCGGTGCGACGGTTGCGATCGAGCCTACACGCGGATGGACAGCCTGAAACGGCACCAAGCCAAATGCGACGCTTCGTTGGAGAAGCTGCAAGAGGAAGTGGAGTGGCTGCATCGTCAGAAATTTTACTGTAATCAGTGTGGCAAAGGTTACAAAAGGCTGGACACCTTGAGAAGGCATCAGAGACTCGTTTGCAGCGACAAGGAGACCGCATCTACGGTCTCCGATAAGCCGGCCACCTAATAGCAAACGTTACGCAACTCTGTCGTCTCGAGACTATTCCAACGCGTGTCGTCGCGCTCTGTATTTTTTCATTTCTTTCGTTGCATGGAAGAAAGTAGATTTCGTTTAATTATCATAGATGAATCGTCAAAGTAAATCCCTTCCAATCGCGTTACATCAATTTTCTTTTCTTCCTTCCTTCCTTCCTTCCTTCCTTCCTTCCTTCCTCCCCCACTCTCTCTCTCTCTCTCTCTCTCTCTCTCTCTTTTTCTCTCTCTCTTTCTCACTCTTTTTTTTTCTCTTTCTCTTTCTCTTTCTCTACTTCTCTCTTCGGTTCCTCCTTTCCCGTGTTTTCTTTTTCGACGAAGAAGGAAAGAGGAGAATGTTTTTGACGATTTCGTTGAATTAACGTTTTGCGAATACTTGTACGACTTAACGAAAATGTTTGCGCTTGTTTGAAAACTTGTCATGCATTTGTATCCTATTTATGCGTCCATTAAACATCGAAGAAAATACTGAAACGTCAGAAACTGCATATATACATATATAAATATATACATATATAAATATATATATATATATATACATATTATCGAGCCTACCTTTAGATTATGTGACTCGCGTTATTATCGCGTCGTCGCATTGCGTGTGGAACGTGATCGCTGCCACTGAACGTTTTTCCCGCAGGTATCGAAGAAACGGGAGAATACAGCCCGTTATGGATGCTGAACAGAAAGGCTCGTAGCATCGGAGAAGACGGGGACGTTCTCTCGTTGTTCCGCGACAAACAGTATGTCTCGGAGATGGGCGAATCGGCGAGGTCGGAGAACAGTATGGATCAACGTTGCGAATCGAACTCTTGCGTGGCTCCTCTCGAACCACGATACGTGTGCCTGCATTGTGGGAAAAGATACAAATGGCAGGACAGCCTGAGAAGGCATCAAAGGGTCGACTGTGGGAACAAGGAGAAGAAATTTTCCTGTCACTTGTGCGACAAGAAGTTTAAGTATCGATACGAACTGCGCAATCACGTTACCGCTTATCACGACTTATAAATTCCCAGTCTTTTCCGTTCAGTGGTTTCATCGGCAATCGCGGATATATCATAGTCGCTTTCTATTTTTTACTCTTTTCCGCTGTCTTTCCACGCTTCGTTCCACGTTTCCCAGTGGATATCGATAGAATTTTTCCCTTCGCTTCTGCGACTCTACGTATTATGTGTAAGTAGACCGGAATAATTTCCACATGTTGCAAGTTTACACGAGCAATACAAACGTTACGAATATCATTGTGTAACTTGTATGTTTCTTCACCTTTTTATAAAAAAAAAAAAAAAAAAAAAAAAAAGAAAAAACGACAAAAATCCTCTGTAATCAATGTCCTTCGCGAAGGTTCGTCGAGACTAAAATGCAATATGTAAACGCGGAAACACGAACGAGTTTGGTTTGGCGTAAAACAAAGAGATCGGTCGTTCGCGTAATTTTCCAGCTTCGCCTTACGGTTATTAACGATTAGGAAATCGCGATACCTAGGTCGACCGTCGGTCGTTTCTTCTTGATCTTTAACCTTCGATCGGCAAACGTTGCGATCGCGACCACGAGAAATCGGTTTATCTTTCGCTTTCGCTTTCGCTTCTTCCCGATTTTCCGTTTTAATTTCCATTCTTTTCAGATCACGATCACTCTGTACGTTCTCACGATCCGTTGGATTTTATTTTCCGTTAATAAAGTTCTTTCAATGATTTATCTTATGTTATTACTCCCGTTGAAAGCTTCGTCTGGTAGAGCAACTTTTTCCACGGGACGATCGTCTAGTAAACCGATTATGCAAGATCGATCGAGAAAGAAAGACTCGTATGTGTTTACCTTGATCACGTTATTCGACTCGTGTCACGCGAGATATTTCTCTAGTGGTTATTAGCATTATCGAGGGTTGACCGTGTAAGAACCTGTAAGAAGGGTGTACAACGTTCGAACTACGCTTCTAAGATCTTTTCGCTATTATTCACTCTCGCGTGCGAATTCCGGGGATACCATCTAAACGGTTTATCTGTTTCTTGAATTTCAGATACCTACTTCGCGTTGCAACTGCGGTACGGTTTGCCATCGGGATTTCAACCTTACGTCCCCAGCATGAATTTACCGCAAAAAGATGAAATGAAATATTTGCGCAGCGATGGAAACTTGATGAATATTTGTTTCGGTTGTGGCAAGACGTACAAGTGGAGAGACAGTTTGTTAAGGCACCAGAGGGTTGAGTGTGGTAACAAAGAAAAGAAGTTCTGTTGCAAATTGTGTCCGAAAAAGTTTTATCATCAGTACAAGTTGAACGAACATTATCAGGGCCGGCACAAGATACCGAAACCACATTAAGCTCGAACAACCTCGGTCATCTTCCTCTCTTCCATCGATTCTCCAGATATTTTTATATCGGTTCGTTGAAATATCCTTGGAAATGCAAAACGGATGTTCCTCGAGGATAGAGTACCATTGTGCAAAATACTCGATGAACGATTATCGAATCGTTCGTTTACGTCGACCTAAATAATAATTTGAGTCGCTCGGAATGTTAATCGCAACAAGACTGCTTTAGGATACGTTTATTATTATTATTATTATTATTATTATTATTATTATTATTATTATTATTATTATTATTATTATTATTATTATCATCATCATTATTACTCGCGACGCTTTCAGACATTGTTTCCTTTTTCCGATACATACATACATTCGCTGATTTTCCGCTAAACGATAGATCGATTCGATCTGTACTCGCAAGTAAGCATCCTAATAAGTTCCGATACCTGAACGTATCACGAATACTACCGGTAATCGTGGTAAAAATTGTAAATGGCGAGTATCGCGTTATCGACGTTATATTTTTTAACGATGTCGATACTATTTTTATTAATTTTTATGTTTTAATAAATCGCAAATTGCTGCCATTACGTTTCTTTTCCTTTTTCTCTCTCTTTGTCTCTCTCTCTCTCTCTCTCTCCTCTCTCTCTCTCTCTCTCTCTCTTTCTCTTTCTCTCTCTCTCTCTCTCTGTCTGTCCTACTTGTGAAATAAATCGAGTTTGGAAAAAAAAAAAAAAAAAGTGAAGAAAGTCGAATAGCTTCGCGATGGATCAAGTTCTTAAATGTTGCAAGGAAAGTGTTGCTGCTTGTATAAAAATTTAACGTGCTACTTAATCATAACATCGAGCCTTGTTTGTGTGGTGAACCTGAACCTCGTATACGTTTCCCAGAAAAATCATTTTCACGTTCGCAACTCATCTTCAGAGGGTTTTTTCACGTTTACTCGAGAACGCGGACGAGAAGAAACGTAAGGAAATTCGCGAGATTAGCCGCGTTCGATGGCATTAATCTGTCCATGTCGAGAAATAGCCGTGTCGGATTTTCGACACGAAACACGTGGTACGCGAATCAGGAGCCGTGTGCAATTGCTTTTACGGTGATCGGTTAAACGGTATCCCGACTCTGTGCAAGTCCATCTTCTTTCGGCATCGACGTCTCGTCTCGTTTTCGATGCGACCATAGATACGAGCGTAGATACGAGCGTAGATACGAACGTAGATACGGGCATAGATAGGAATGATCGGAAGCGAGTAGGAGAACGATGCAGAACGATACTGATTCTGTTATCTATTTTCTAGAACGGAAGTGCTCGGCAGGTGCAGCGATCGAATGGTACTATCAATACCAGAGCTTGTATCTTCGATTGATGGCGGAGAATCAAATGGCGGAGTGCGCGGTTTCCGAGAACGGCGAGCAACGTTCGAGCAAGACGCAACGATCCGGGAATTGCTTAAACGTTGCCGCGGAGAAGATGACGGAGAACGGATTCGACGAGGCATCGTTGACAGGAAAGCACGAGGCAAACACGAATAGCCGCGATTCCTCGAGTTACTCTTGTCCGCGTTGCGGAAACGCTTACACGAGATCTCACTCGTTGAACAGGCACATTAGATTCGAGTGCGGCGTCGAGCCGCAGTTCGAGTGTCCCATATGTCACAAGAAGTCCAAGCACAAGCACAACTTGGTTTTACACATGAGAACTCATCAGAAATCTTAAGTACACCTCGATCGACCGGTTTCTTTTCTTTCTTTTCTCTTCTTCTTTTCCTCTTTTTTTTTCTTTTCTTTTCTTTTTTTTTTTTTTTTTTTTTTTTTTTTTTTTTTTTTTCTTATTATCGATATCAAAGTAAAGTTTTCATGGATCTCATTTAGGTGATCTCCGAGGTGATTATTTACCGTAACGTTACCATTCGTAGACTGACGACTCACTGCCATTTTTCTTTTAACTTTCGTTCTATCTCGATATATTTTTCAACCACGTAGATATACGTTTTCTCGGTTCGTAGTACGAGAAATGCAAGGGGAAAAAGGTGTCGATCCGAGTATACAGATTATAACACAGATATCAACGAATACTCACGATTGTACGACAATGAAAATAAATATTTTATACTTGCGAAAAGTTAAGTATGTCCGATCGATCCATCATCGATTTCTCGCCGAGAGAGATTACCTTCCTGTGTCGTTAATTCTCGTACCGTCGATATTCGCGTCTCGTTCATTCGTGTTTCGATACGAAACGTTGACAAGATTGCATGCGGGGGTCGCAGTCGATCGGGAAGACGGTTGGAAGCGAAGAAAACACGGCTCTGGCCGAAGGTGCGACAAGCACGGCTATCGTAAATGAAAACGTAGGTACTGGTTTGCGCGATAGCATGCCTCGATGTAAGATCCTCCAATTTATCGTTCCCCTTCTTTCAGTTGTTAATACGTTACTTTGCCGTAAAAACGTAAAAACGCTTCTTCTTCTACCGCCGCCGACTTATTTTTCCGTTGCACCAAGTGCGAGGCAAACGTTTCACCGTGTGCTTAAAAAAATGTTGCAGTTTGGAAGATGCTGAAGGATTTGGAAGACGGGCCACCATTTTTGTGCCCGAAATGCGGTCGTACTTATTCCCACAAGTGCAACTTAACCAGGCATTTGCGACTGGAATGCGGCGTCGGGCCAAGATTTCAATGCGCCTGGTGCAAGAAACGATTCAAACACCGACATCATCTGCGGGACCATCAGCGAATCCATCTTTACTCCAATTGCACGTTTGAACTGCGAAATTGAAGTGCCGTCGTCTTTCGCCTATTCGTCGTCTATGTTTATCATTTACCATATCGCTGCGTACCTCTTTATTTCGCCGTTTATCTATTTATCTATCTATCTATTTATTTATTTATTTATTTATTTATTTTTTTATTTATTTATTTATTTATTCGTTTATTCGCTCGTTTACCGATTGTTTGTTTTATTTTTTAATCTGTTCCTTTATTCGATTCGTTTATTCGATCTGTTTATTTATTCGTTGCCGGAAGGAAATCGCGTCGTTAGACCTTTGTTCGTGGAACGATGTAATCGTTCCAACAGAGTGCAATTGTTTTTCGTTATTCCTATAGTATGCTACTCGCGGAATCGCGTACGAAGATTACCGTGCTGTTACAAGCTTGCTTCGCGAGTCCTTTTTCTTTTCCGATGTTGCTTACACTTGCTCTTCTAGGCTCGGTAATGAAAGCCTGATCGGCGTATCCTCGGGAGCGAGGACGCAGTTTTATAAAACGACAAAGTACATAGGGCATTTAGCAAAGGGGGGAAGTATAGGAGGAGCGGAGGAATATCCACCGGTAGGATTCGAGTCGAGTCATCAAATTCATTTGTCAAAGTAAGCTATTAAGAAAGTAATGCCATTTTAAAGAGTGTTCACTACGAGGATATATATTATTTTTATGCGCATCGTGTAGATAAATAGCTAAAGTACTTACGCTAAACTAACGACTTCGTAACAGCCGGACTCGAAACGAACGTGGCTACCGAGTTTTGGATATTCGACGGTGTCTAACAAAGTAAATACTATTCGACGTTAGAGTACTTTCGATGTTTGTGATTGGTGTGATCGTCGTGACTGTGCCAAAGGAGAGGTATTCGTAGTAAAGTATCTATTAGCGTGTAAGCCGTATAAACCGAACGTAGATGGGCTAGATATATTTGCGAGTATAGAGAGAGACTGGAGCGAGATTAGGAGTATAGAGTAAGAGAGCCGCTTCGCCCTAAACCGATCCGTCTCGAGTTTTTGTAATCCCGTGCTTCTCATGCACTGAAAGACAGTGCCGCTAAACGAATCGACGGCTTCGTAGCTTAGATCGTCGAGTTACGCGAACGAAAAAGGTGTTGCGGAAACCGAAAATTGCAGATACCTCTTAACCGTGCCAAAGATACGTTCTAGTTTTCACGTTTTACCAGAGATCCACAGACGGTAAACGGTGTGCGTCGATACCTGTCGTTGACGATAAGATAATCTCCGAACGCGTATTTTAATTCGAGAAGAATAACATAGACTTTATCGTGTAACGATACTGCAATCGAACGTACGTACGTACGTAAGTCTTTCCCGTAACGGTGGCGATAACGCCATACGAGCGAATATCATCCGAACGCGTCCGTAAAGTTAAGCGATTTTGGTCGGAAAACCACGAGAGAGACAGAGAGAGAGTGACAGAGAGAGTGAGAGAGAGGGAGAGAGAGAATGAGAGAGAGAGAGAGAGAGAGTGAGAGAGACGATTATGAACGTCGAAGAACGACGAATGCAGCGTTATCGATAATAAAGCGT
>NW_016909723.1:478539-504056 GCF_001483705.2 Eufriesea mexicana
GTCGTGTAAAACGCAACGTTGGCAAATGCTTCTCTTATCATACGCATACGAAGAAAAAGAGGGGAGAAAAAAAGCTATTTTATCGTAATATCAAATTCGCTTACTTTTCGAGTACTTTGTAAGAAAAAATGCAACTTATCTCAGAGCTTCCGAAGGTCTGGTCGCGTTAACGCTATATATGTACGTATAACTGCGAGTACAAGATGGTGCAAATTCTGCGAGTATCTCGAGAGCTTTGAAACGCGACGTCACTCGACGAATTTGCAAACGATTAATAGAGAATAGCAGCTCGATTCTATCGTAGTATCGTTATCATAGTATCGACGATTAAGTTGAAACTAAGTCAGGTTTTACAGTTCCTTTATTGTCCGAAGCACGAACGCGAAACTACATAAGTACTTACAGTTAAGGGAGGAGAAAGAAGAATTTACGAAACGTTAGGCGAAATGAAAATAGAGCATAGTTTTCGACTACGTTGCGTGCCTATAATTTTCTTTTCGATCACTCAACGATAGCGTACCGCGCGAGACAAACGAATTGCGTTTATTTCACATAAGACCTGTACCTTTGCAAGCAAAATAAATTTAATTTTTACGAAAGCAACGGCGTACGATCATTTTACCTCTGCGTCGCATTTAACCCTTCCGATATGCTCGGGTTTCCAAAAACGTAAAAATTTCGTTTTTTATCCGGTTCGGAGATAACACCGCGCAAACGAAAATACATCGCGAGATTAGATTATGCTCGATAGCGGGGACTACGTTTCTCTCGGGGTTTCCCCTTCGTTGAAATTATCGAAATCGTCCAAGTAGCGTTGGAATCGGGACGAAGAGAAACGGAACTACTCGGTTCCGAAGCGTTCGATAATTTACCGACGCCGTTATCGTCGCCGTGTGTGGCAATCGTTCGTCGGTAATAAAGAATCGTCCGCGGATACGTACACCGGTTACCAGTTGCCGGTATAGTACCAATTAGAAACTCGTTTTATCGCCGCGAAATTCGCTGTCACGGTTGAAACGCTCGAGATATTCGTCGAGTATCGTCGCGACGATCGATGAAAAATTATCGAGATTCGAGTAGAAACGGTCTTCGACTTATCGTGTTCCGCGCGATCCGTTTCAGGTATCTGATTACGATGATCCTTGGAGCGCCGTGGCGTTAAACGGTTAGCAGTGATTTCTCCGTAGGTCGCTCCGACGCTTGGTCGCTTCGGCAGCGCGACAAAATTATACTTCTCAAGGTTCGCGAGCATCGACGCGCAATATTCCGTATCGGATCGGAAGTGTTTCGAGCGGAACAATAGCCCGAGAATAGGAGCTGGCGATTCCTAATTATATCGCGAGTGCCGAGCTGACCGTGCGAACGTGCATCGCACGTACAATTCTATTCGGTAACCGGATTTCGGAAGGGACGATGCGAATCGTCACGATGACCTTGAGAGACCGGAAGAAAACGTATCTTTGGGAGGAAGAACGGATGCAGCGGCTGAGGGTCGGGCGGAGGGGCGAGGGACTAGGAAGACGCGGAAAGGGCCGGGAAGGAAGTCGATGCTCGTTAGGTCGTAGAGCGCGGATCCTTTCGAAAGGGAAGGAGGCATACGTTGACGTATATACGGCCAGGGCAACGTATACGTGCGATCCAGCAGGAACCGCCGCCAGAAAATCAATCCCGAACGTCATGCCGTCGTGTGTATCAACATTGGAAAATCAATGGTAACCCGTGACGTAGGAGTCCCGCCTCAGAATGAACCAATAGGCTGGCTCGCTCGTCCCCACCGTCGCGACGTTTTACATCTACCTACACGAGCATCGGCGTGCTCATTCCGTAGCGGACTGCTGCATCGACCGGACGCGCGTGATCGAGAACGTTGTTGAAAAGGCAGCACGCCGAGCTACCGTAAAAAACGACCAGAGCTATCCGTGAAAGCGCACGACGCGTATGCAGTTTTCCAGTCGACACAGCAGCAACAGCGACTGCGACGACTGGCTGGCAGCGACACCGACAACTCCAACGGCGACAACATCAGCAGTGACACGTCGTTGTTATCGTTAACAACGTCGATACGAATCGGAAAAACCGATCGAAACGGACGCACGATATCACTCGAATCGGTTCGATTCGCGATCGGTTTTCGTTGACAGGACGAAACGTTTTATACGCGCCGATCGACTCGTAAATTCCCGCTAGCGAGGTATAAACGGTTTCGTATTCGGTGAAGCGAGAGCGCGGAGTGGTTCGACGAAATTCTTTTGGAAAAATTTTCCACGTTTGCCGAAACCAGGAACCCTCGTCGTCGTCCTCGTCCGGTTTGAACTTTCCAGAGATAGAGAGCGAGAGAGAGAGAGAGCGGATAGAGGGAGCAAGCGGGACAAAGACAGCTACTAGATTAGAGGCTAGGTGAGAGAAAAGGAAAGCGACTCACCGGTGGGATAGAGGGAAAAAGTATCTCACGAGTGCCGGCTATCGAGATGGCGTTTATGATGCCCGTTATGAAAAACGAGTGGGACATTTACAAGACCAACCGCAGTCGACGATCCTCCGAGTGTTCCAATCCTCAGGCCTGTCGCAGTAGGAAGGTGAGTGTTTTGCCCGTTACGAACCCGCCTGAAACCCAGCAACGCGACATCCAACCGACGAATCACGCGCTGCGATAGGTCATTACGTTTTCGCGCGATTCCTTCCATTCCGTTCCATTCCATTCCATTCCATTCCATTCCATTCCATTTCATTCCATTCGTTTCCACGCGATTCGACTCAATCCTATTCTATTCTCTACGCGACGAGTTTCCGTTCGATCTGTTCGACATTCCAACGTCTCGGTTAATGTAATTCGCGTCGTTCCACAAACAGCGTGCCGTGATTCGGTTTATTTGGAAATTTTCGTCGGACTGTGACGCGTCGCGTCGTCCCGTCGTCGAAACGTCGTAAGTGAACGCCGTGACCTAAGAGCGCACGATACGACTGTGTACGAATCGAGATCTCGAATGTTTCTCGAATGCTCCATATACACACGTGTGTGTACATACAGGATCGAGCTCGCGTCGATCGCAAATAATTTCACGGTCATCCGAGAAACGTCGATAATTACGCGCGACGAAAGTGGTCTGACGAAAGAGCGCGGCGCTAATCGCGGCACGTACGCGACGAGGTTATGAGATAAACCTTGTCCATGGTCCGGTATCGATGGCGAAAAAAAAACAGAGCGGAAAACGCGTCGCCAGCGTGCGATTCTTCCAGAGAAAACCCAACGTCGCGTTTCTTTATATTTTTTCTTTTTCTCTTTCTTTTCCTCCCCGACGGTTCTCGACGAGATTCGCGGGCATACCTCTACCTCGATGTGGTGGCGCACGATTGCGCAACGTCCATGCTCGATTTCGTAATGCATCGCGCGCGCGATAATCTTTCCGGGCGTACACGTATCGTTTCGATCTCATCGCGTCGCGATGTTATCGATAACGTCGTTGGACATACTTCCGAACCGGATGCGACCTCTGAAATCGATCGTTACGTATCGCTTCTGATCTCGTTCCACGCGCGTCGTCGTTACATTAGCGGAAAACGACACTTTTATCGAATCGTTGCGAAATTTGGACGTTACGCGTATATGCGTTTGAATACTTTTCTGCGATCGATCCTGCGTGTATCATCGATGCAGCGATTCGTCGTGTGCGAGATTCTCTGGTGGATAAACACGCGTGGCGTTTCGAATCGCGAGCGGCGTATCGTTGGTTAGGGCAAATTTCGAGGAACGCGAAACGCGTGGTAAATCGCGCGAATAACGCGAACCGCGCTAATCGATAATTAACGAGTGAATAGTCGAAACGGTGATGTGTCCCTTACCGCGTGAAAGGCTCGCAATGGATACGCGTGGTATGTTGGAAGAATTGGGGAAAACGCGAGATGGAAGAACGGCGATAACGTGGTTCGGTGGGAATAGCGCATCGCGGCGGTTACCCGTGACGGGAGATTACGTAATCGCACGTAACCAAAGGAAGAGAATTTGCGGCGAGAAATTCGCCGTGTCCGAGGTTGCGGCGCACGTGCTCACCCATATACAGAGAGGTTGGATTACTGGATGCCGTATTCGATTGCGAACCACTGCGCTCGATCGTAACGCGCTGCATCGAGAGTATCATCCGGCCTTGTCTGCAACGCGCCGGTAAATTCACCCCACGGAATACGTCGCGTTTCGGATCCGATCGTTAATCTTTCGTCGTGTTACGGCCAGCAGCACGGAGACCAACTCGGCACGTGTTGCCGCTTCCACTTCAGCCTACCTACGTGTCTGCCTACGTGTCTACCTACCTACCTACCTATGTGCCTACCTAGCCATCCTATTCCCGGAAATTCACGGTTTTCGTCTTGGAATTTTCGTTCGAAGCGCGCACGGATAATCCCGTAACCCCCGGTCACAGGCACCGGAAAATCCAGAGTTTTCCCGGCCGGTGGAAGTTTTTGTTCGAGCGTAAGGCACGAAGAGAAAATTGGGAAATAGGACGAAAGGATTAATCCGTGGCGAACCGTTCGGAATCGGGCAGAGAAGACGAGACCGAAGTGAAAGTAGTCGGGGCCCGCGTTTCGAAAGGACACGCTCTATCGGGGAAACGAGGATGATTATTGGAACGGGTGTTAGGAGGATACTCGCTAATGCTAAACCGAAAGACGGATCTGTTCTGTTCGCAGGTGTCGGAATGTTCAAAATCCGAGGGTCCGTCGTTGTCTACCTCGCCGGGGTCGGACTTTTTGACGTCGCCGGCTCACCGTTCGGTACCCCTCACCTCCCGCCATTTCTCGAGGACGTCCTCGAGGGCGTCACAGAACTCGTTGCAAAGCCCGAGCAAGAGTACCGGCTCGTCCCCGCCGAAAACGGGCAGCTCCAATTCCCTGAACAAGTTTCACAACCGACTGGTGGACAAGTTGAAAAGGTCGTTGAAGAAGGCTGAGGACACGGCGGAAGATCAGCGAAATTTGTCGTGAAACAGTGCAGGGGTTTTGGGCCGGCCACCGATTCCCGGCTCGAAACCGATCGAGATCCGACGCACTTCTGCACCCGTTACCGCGTCCGCGACGATCCACGAGGGGGTGGTACGATCCTGTCCGGATCCGTCGCCTTCGGCATGGTAAGGCAGAACCAAGATAACGACGAGGACAACGAGCACGGCTATACGGGGAGACAGGATCGGACGAATGGCGAGGAGAAACGCGCGAGGAGTCTCCCGCGATTCGTTGGCCGATGGCAACGATAATGATCGATTCTCGCGTGTATAACAACCGACGTGTTCGGAAACGCGCGACGCGATGGAGCCGAGGGAATTCCGCTGGAACGAAAAGATTCGGAAGATAGCCAGAAGCTTTTGATTCGACTAGAGAAGAACGGACAAATGGCCGACGTGTTGTTACCCGACAGTCGAATCTCTGCTACCTGTAGGTTGCCAACTTCTCTTCTACGTTTCTTTCGCGAATCCAGCCAGATCTATTTTCTTTTTTTCTTTTCCCTTTCTCTTTGATTTCCCCGTTGGATCGTTGCAACAAAGATGCCGGAAAACCAGTCACGAACACCGACCATCTCAAACACGATTTCTGTTTCTCCTTTTTCAATACCCATTGATCTCACCACCCATTCGGCAAACACCACCCGAGTCATTCGCGAGAATCGAGAACCAAAGCCTTTTTTCGCGGATAACTCTCAGAATCTGTTTAGGGTGACGAAGAGATCGAAACAGAGAGAAAGAGAGAGAGAGGAAAGGAAAGAGAGAAAGAGACGAAGATGATGAAGAAGAAAGCGAAACGAAGATCGGTAAACGAATAGGAAGACCGTGAGCCTCCGTCCAGTTTACGCGGAAGCTCAGTCGGCGAGAGAGAGAGAGTGAGAGAGAGAGAGAGAGAGAGAGAGAAGAGAGCAATGGACAACGAACATCGGGAACGAGAGACGAGAGAGAAGGATCCAACGAAAGAGGTACATAATCACGATGGAATTCGTCGTTATCGATGCTGGCGCGCGTACGTTGGACTGCGTTCATTTCGCGTTCTTTTCGCGTTCGTTTCACACGCGATAATCGTGTATGGTTCGTGGCCAGTCGGGGTCGATATAGAGAGGATCATAGAGGATCTCAGTGTCCAGACCTAAAAGCTCTAGTTCCTTCGTTATAATATTATCGCGCGCATAAAATCTCAGCGTGTGGCTATCGTTGAAGCGTCGCATCGCCTACACTTTTCGCCGTTTCCACGAATTCGAGCGCTAGAATGACAAAAATTGATCGGATTTTCTTTCGTCTTTATTTTTTTCCTCCACCACCCCGCCCCCACGCTTTTTTTCTTTTTTTTTTCCACCTCCGAGTTTCATCTTTTTCGATCGGAAACGTCGCGTAGAGTTTCCCTTCCGTTCGAGTTTTCTCGCAGTCGACGTTACGAGATCCTTATACGGTATATTTTCATTATTCGTTTAGCGTGTAGCCGATCAAATGTAACCATGGTAAATATGTTTTTGGAACATTAGGACGAGCAGAAAAATGGGGTGACTAAACGAGGCGTAACTCGCGTCGAAATCAAGGGAGTTCCTGTAAAGGTTCTTCTCGCATACGACAACCGGAAACGCTTGTTTTCATCGTTAAGATTACTTGCTGCCTCCAAAGGAAATATGCGTGCGTTTGCGCGAAAACTGCGAAGGGATACACGAGGGCGCGAATGCGTATTACGTACAATATAGACGAGCTAGTGAAAGAACGGAGCCTAAGAAAAGACTTACACTTATTTTAATCGTGTATCGTTCGAGCGAGATTATCTGTACTTACTTACACGCGTAAATATTTATTTCAAATTTTCGTTACATCTTGTCTCGCGTAATATTGGATACTGTACTAGCAAATACACGTTTTCGAAACGATACGCGAGCGTAATATTACGCTTCTTCATTCTCGCGCGAGGATTGTTATGCGCATGTTTTGTCGCACAGGGACGAATTTTTTCTTTCTACACGCATACACACACGCGCGCGCGCATATATACATACATATATCTTGTTTTAGATGGTAAAATATATACGCGTATATCGTTTCTCGATGTTCATCAAATTACGCCAAACGTTCGTTTCGCTCTAAATTTTGTCCTGTTCGTGTTTCGTGATTTTTTCACGGCTATCGTTTCGAAGTAAATGTATTCGCAGTGCACACGAGACACATTTGCTAGATGATATCGCGTAAAAGATACTTTTTTAAAGAAACGATCCTCGCAGTTTATATCGAAATGTATCATAGCGTTTTTCCTCTGTCCCGCGCCCGAGGTATTCGATTTTGCTGTTTTGATTAGCCGTTACGAAGCGTTTGTTAAATTCTTTTAGAGTATAATATATTACTTCCGTCGTGATAAGCGGTCAAGTCTGTTATCCGTTATACATAGAGCAATCTTTTTCACATAATCCTGGGAAAGTGAAAACGAAAGTGTCCTCGGAAATTGGACGCAGAACGACGTCTTTCGGAGACATCGAATGAAATCACAGAGATACCTTACGTGCAATTTTACGATTGAAAAGTTAACGCGTTTCATTTTCTATTCTTCCCCTCGTTTTCTTTTGTTTTTTTTTTTTTTCTTTTTTTTTTCTTTTTTTTTCTCATTATATGTACATTTTTTCTTTGTACGTTCTTTCATATATAATTTTATCTTCCGATAAAAAGGAAAGGGTCGAAAGCCAAAGAGTAGAATGATTCCGTACAGTTTCTTCTCATCGTTCGCGTTATTATTTTTCCAACGAGAATTTTGGCAAAATTACGCGTAATTCGATTGTTCTCGGCAAAGTTACGACAGGATATCGTTTTAATCCGACAGTATTAAATCACGCGTAAGATTAAAAAAAGGTCCGTGTCTCTTGGAGCAAGTGTAATACGATGACATCGTCTGCGTCCATCTATTGCCGTTCTGAATTTTTGGAATAAGACGATTACGCGCTTTCCTTATCGTTTTGCGAAATTACGAAGTGGGAGCAATTATACGATACCGCGTGTAACTCTGTGATACCGTAAGCTATAAGGTAGAATTATTTTGCAACGATCATATAAAAGAAAAAGAACAAAAAAAAATGAAAGAAGGAGTTGGGGAAATGTTATTGTTACTACGAAAATTCGTACGAACGCTTCGATTCTCCGTCAATCAGTGCGCGTCTTTTGGCAGCGAGAGCGACACGAGTTCTTTCTTCGTTCAGCTACGTTCAACCGAACGAGAGCAAAGGATCGAACGATTTTTCTTTCATTTTCGGTCGAACAATTGGCTTCAGCTTCTGTTCGAGATACATAGATATATAAAATTTCTTTCTTTTATCTTATTCCACGTGAAATGTTGGAAAATCACGAAACCGAATACGAGATATATATAAATTATAGTATATGGTCGATGTTGAGATAATATTTCAAAGACGCGTCCGTTCGTCCTCTGTCTCTTCGGAGCAAAGACCGAAGAAGGAAAGAACGAAGAAGGAAAGAAGGAAAGAAGGAAAGAACGAAAGTATAGGTACAAGATCGGGTCGGATAAAAATAAGAGAGGACTAATTCGCAAAAGTTGCCGTTATATGTAAGACTGCTTTAGAGAAACAGAAAAACAATAGAACTACCGATTGGATGTTAAAACGTGGTGCTTGGCGAAAGGTTGGGACGCACGGAGGATCGTGAACGTGTTTACTCGAACCTCGGCGAAATTTCGTCCCAACGTTTCGTTGGTTGATTTGTACTGATTAGAAACAATGGTGTTATTAGAGTTTAGAGATTGACGAGATAATACGATCTATTTATTACGGCGGCCTCGGACTGCGGAGTAAACGTGGATTGGGATCCTTAACCTTTTCATCTTTTTATATCTCATATTTTTCGCGTTGGTTAAAAACGTTCGCAGAATGTTCGTTATTTTTTCATTCAATTTATAAGACATTTAGTAGTAGATATTTTATATTTTATATTTTATCTTTTTCAGCTCGATCCACTTTCATTCTACGGTCGCAATGTTCGCGCAACTATAAAGCTATATAAATATATATATTCATATATTTATATATACGGATATGTACATACGTATACATACACTCGGGACATTTTGAGCTGATTTTTAGCGCGTGGCTGAGGAGATACGGGAGCTACGAGTCATTGGGAAAAGTTAATAAAACCACTTCGTATAAAAGTACAAATTGATAGTTTCCGTTTGAATAAAACAGGATCGATATCTGTGTCGATTTTTCGGTTACTAATTTTTCCGTGTCGCATTCGCATTCTAGAATGCGCGGGTCAGCTGCTTCGCGTAGTGGAACGTATTTGTCGAACGGCCTGATTAACGCTTTCGCATTGTAATTAACGGTAAGATGTGCCCGTCGTTTCATATTTTGTGCAATACTTTTGCGGTATAGAAAAAAATGAGATCGTCGCTTCCACGATTCGAAACCATTTTGTTCTTCGATACACGTATATCGTAATAGTATCGGTAATCGTTCAAGGACTTTCTCCTCAACCATGACGATTGAATGTCACTGCCAAAATCTCCATCGCATAAAAATATAGCATACTATATGGTTATTAGACTCAACGAACGACTGTTGCTTTATCTCCTGGCAACCTGTCCATTCTCTGCTACCGCAAATCTTTATCATCCTCCCATTCTTTTCCGATTTAACGTTACCTATTTATTTACATCTCTTTCTTCTTGTTTTTCTTTCTTTTTTCTCCCCCCTCCCCTTTTTTTTCTTATACAAATAATAGCTTTCGTTGTTGAGAAACCCGTAACACTCGCTTTTCTCCATCCTTGAAACTTTATCGGCAATGAAATACCGAGTAAACGATCGTCGAGTTTTTGCGTTTTAATTTCCTAAAATTTAAGAATCGCAAAGAAGAAGGAACGAAAAAAAGAAAAGAATATATACTATACGCAGCGAACATTCGAAACCTTTTTCTATTTTATTATTTTTTTATTTTTATTTTTTTTTTTTTTTTTTAACGCGTTGTATTTCTGTTTCTGAACGTATGTAAGTACGTGAACGTACAAAATCGAAAAGAAAGCGAGATGACGGGTGCACATTCCATGGATATAATTATACATACTTGTATAAAATAATGGAACCGTTAGCGTTTGTTAAGATATTCGAGTAAGATATTACACGCGGAGGTAACAAATATATCTAAAGTTTGAAAGCTTACAATAGACTCGGTTCATCATTATCATATATCGTGATTTTTATGTCATGTTCAATAAATGAGTTTTAAAGTATCGTCACGGTGTTTCTTAATGTTTTCCAAAACTTTTCTTCCAAGGATGATTCCGTAGCGGCTAATGATTATTAGCCTAAAATAATTATTTCGCAGTGAGTCACGCGTGAATTTTTCGCAGTGACAACGCGTGATTACTTAAATCGACGATGACGCATCAAAAATAGAATTTGATATTCGAGTTAGGAAGGGGGGTTATTATGATTCGTAATTATATAGCATTCTTTAGCTATGACTTTAAGAATTTTCATAAGAACCGTGCATGATTCGTGTAATACCTTCGAGTCTTGCGAAATATCGAGTATCGAGTTTCAGAATTATACGAAATGCTCGGACGACGGTGTCTCAAAATCGATGTTGCAGATAAGTCTCGCGATTAAGTAAACGGTTTTAATCGAAGCTTGCGGAACGAAGGTTCCTGCCAGATGGTACTAACTTTGCTTAGACGTTTTTCTACCATTCGGCTGTAACGTATGTGCCATAATGGGACAAATAAATATCGCTTAGTCGATAAAGTAATCGACATATCGTCTTAACTGTGGGCGATAAGTCGAAATGGGAACGATATCTTGGTAGGTTCGTTACACCATATAAATGCACGTTATAAACACTCTTGCGGTATCTATAAACATCGCAATGAAAACCAATATTTACGTTTATATCAGCTGTACAACGATATCATAGATATTTTGTCGTTGGAAAATTTTTAGTTCAATCGATACAAAAAATAGGACATCGGGTCGTTGGATTCGAATTATTCTTCTATCGATTCGGATACATCTGGAATTTTCAAAAACGTCCATGTACAATGTAACGGGGTATGATCGATTACCGAACGGCACGCGAAAACGAATGGTTGGTGAAACGAACACCTCAGCCGCACACCTTCCAGAACATTCCCCGAGTCATCGCGCTGGATTCGCGTTGTTTCCACGATTTACGATAGTTCGAAAAAACGAATAAAAGAGATAATGGTATCGATGATGTATTTGTGCCACGATCGCTAACGTCATCGCAACTATTGGAATCGTATTTCGAAAACTTTGAAGGTATTTGCATTGCGAAATTGTTACAGCTTAACATCTTATCGAGAATTTTAAATGAGATAACGGGTGATCGACATTGCGTAATAAAAATTTACGGATAATCATGATCAGCAGGTGTTCGTCGATTGTTCGGTGAAGTTTTAGAATCAATTTTTTTATCCGATTTAAAAGACTCCGGTTAAAAATGCTTATCGGAATGATTGTGATCGAAGACTTTTTTATTCGATACGTCGAAGTTATCGGAAACGCGATGTTACGAGATACGCGCGTACTTCTCGCGGTTAGCTTCGATGTAGAAACGAGGGAAACAGATTGCATCGATCAGGAAAGAATTTCATGATTTGTCAATACGTGATTCAATCGATGCTATTCTCGAGAAAACCGTTAAATAACGAACGACGATGACGATGCACGATTCAGATTTATGCGCAATGAAACCGTAAGAATAGTTAAGAACGCGCGTTACACGTTTGTCAGAAAGGAAAAAACAGGTTTTCGCTCATCGAAAGCATAGGAATTGAATGCATCCGGAAATACGTAGATATGTACGGATGATCGTGCGATGGACGTTCTCGGATGTGTCGAAATATGGGAACATGGGCAAAGTGCAAGCCGAAGGTAAGGTACTCGTGGAACGCGCGTCTGGCTACGCCAATGGTTTTCGCGAATGGAAATTTCCACAACGCGAGGAGTCACCGCGTACGATGATGTGTCACTGTTTGACTTATTAGCGCAAAAAGTACCCCGGGAAAAGCAAAACACGTGGAAAACAAGATTGCGTGCATTATTACTTCGATCATCGCGATATTATTTATAGATTTATGGACGCAATTTACGGCGACACGATCGACTTTGAATTAGTTTCTTCCACGTCTATGCAATTCTATCTAGGAATAGCTAGATCGGAAGGAGCAAGATAAGAATAGAGAATCAGGAAGGAAGTTGTAGAGCGCGTAGTCGTAGCGTGACACCCACCACGCGTTATCTTGTCCCATTCGCGTTCCAACCAACATGCGTATGTATCTTTGTGTGCGAGCTTATTCAACGGGTAAGCTCGTATTTGGCATCTATCGGCCGATTACGTTTCGTCGCATCCTTCCTTTCCGTTCCTCTGTTCCATCGACCAAACTTGAATTTCACTCCCCTGTCGTTCGTTAATCTCGCGCGATTTTGTCACGATCGCCTAGGATCGCGTACGACGCGCTTCGAGATGGTCATGCTCGAATCCTGGTGACAGATCAGCGTGTTCAGCTGAAACACCGTGCCGACTAGTGATATCTACCGGCACGGTTGCAATCGGAAGGTAGGTTCAACGCGTGAACGATCTCGATTCAACGGTATTTAACCGAGTCGCTTTGCATACAAACTACTTTGCCTTAAATCCGATCTATTTGGGGAACAGAAGCTCGAGACCTTGCTATTTGTAGAACGACCGATGTCGTTCCCGAAGCAACGGTGGAACAACTCGCGAACGCAAGATGCGGTTGACGAGTAAAGAAGCGCAGGTAAAACTCGGTTCGGAAAAGAATTCAGGTCGACGGACTTTCTGGCTGGTGCGGAATAGGGTCGCCGATCAATACGTTCGTACGACGATACTATTTCCAACTAGTTTGCGAATTATTCTTAGAACGTAACTTCTCTCACGTTGATTCGATTAAGATGCAGCATGCCTGGGAAATTCATGAACCGAGATCGAGACTTCGCCTTTACACGCGACAAGACTCACGAGATCGAGCTTTGGGTCATCGGTTGGAAGAAATCCCCAGTGAACTCTACTCGCGTAAAACGATTGTTTCTTTGTTACGCCGTTTCTTCTACGATTCCATCTTCTCCGATCGAAACACCTATACGTATACGTGCATGCACTTGTACGCTTTCAACGATTGATCATCGAACAAAGGCGAGATAAGATTGTATCGTCCGGATAAGTGATTCCTAGACCTTGCGTATTTCTGATTAACGGTATCACGCGATAGATTTATACGAATTTCCAGCGTTCGATCGATAGTTCTAGAAGCGTTTTGTAATTAATCGTGCAGTAAACACGAAAGCGGGATAAACGAGCGAATGCGAACGAAAACCCGCTTCAGAAAATTGCCATGACTTCGCGAGGCCCTGTTACGTACTTGCGAGTATCGATTGCGTGGTTTAAGGAAGTCTCTGTCGAGCAAAAACCTTTAGCTTCCTCTAACGTAGTCGGATTCGAAGGTCTACGAATATTCGAATTACGGTGATCAACAGCTTTTCGTTGACGACGAAGGACGAGGAAGTTAATAACTTTAGCGAGAATTCTCCACTGTTGACGTTACACGTTTGAAGTTAGGCTAATTTTTCCTCGTGATTTCCGCTCGTGATTTTCGCTCGCGATTTTTCCTCGTGCTAAAACGTCAACGGTTATTATCATTTTACGACTCGTAACAATGTTAAAATAAATTATGCACTCGATGCCCTTCGGGTTATCGGGGAGGTTCATCGTCGCTTCGTTATTTATCGCGACGAGGAAGCCTTATGCATGTGTACTTAGAAAGACAGGACTTATTTCTGTTCTTATCGACACGGCTGTTAACAATAACGAGCACTTACCGACGGACGTCATTGAACGATAATACATCGACCAAACTTTGGTATACGCATCAACAAGACTCGTTAGTTTCCTTGATAAAAGTCGAATCGAGTTCTAAACCTTTTTTCATCCATATCTCTTTTCCTCTTTCCTATTTTATTTCCTTCTCTTTTCTTTTACAATTTTGACATCCGATTTTACGAATCCGTAGGTGACATCCATATCTCTTTTCCTCTTCCCTATTTTATTTCCTTCTCTTTTCTTTTACAATTTTGACATCCGATTTTACGAATCCGTAGGTGGTTCGAGTGCGTAAGAGAACAACACGCGGGATCATCGTCAAGAAAGAAGCAGGTAAAGTTGGCACGCAGCAAGCCAAGGTATGCAACTTCTAGGAAAATGACACGGATTTCTGCGGATTAGTGGACACTAACATCTTGCGATAAACCAATGTAATTAACGGAATTGTTAAAGAGCTATTTTCTGGTCGTCGGAAGGATAGCGTCTGTTTTTAGGTTAGCGAGTAACCATTGGATAATAGCCTGAGTGGAGGAGGTTTCGCGATTTCACGCAAGAAGAACGTGAACCGTGTGTGTCACTGTGCCCGATCGACATACGTATCTGTACTTATAAGTCAGTGAGTCTACCTTGTTATTTTCGGCGTAATAGCGACGTAGGTCGTCGCTGTGAGCGGCGCCTAGGGGTGCCATACCGTGACGCGCCGTCTCGACACCCACGTGAACATTTTTGCAAGCACGCTGTCACGATCGCTGCCAAATCGTGCAGTTCATCGGCAACTTGGCCTGGGACAACAAGGAACTCGTCGTTGCTGCGCCAATAACGACCGTTACACGTGTACTTGCAATGATTTTTCTCCGTGAAACGTCGACTTTAATCCAGATTGACGTTTTCAATCTCTCGATCCGAAAACGATCGCGTTGCTTATCGAAAATGCAACGCGACGTTCGTTTTAATGCGCCACGTCAACGATGACTGTGCTCGTTAGAATTCTTCTTTATTACAAAGGATTAATTTACCACTGTTACGAGCGATCGACTTTTCTTTTCACGCATGTCGCATACTTGGACAGTCGTGTCTACGTAACTTTCTTGGAACGCATGCTTTACGTATTGGTTTACACTGACCTATCATAATCCGCCATCGCGTACACGCAAATGGTATTAACAAAGACAAATAAACGAAGCCTTCGAATCCGTCGTGCATGCGACGGTATTTAGACCGTTATTTTTACGATTAATCGTATTAGTATCGGATCTAGACATTCCGTCTACCGGTTACCAATATTTGCAAATGACGCGAGTGCTATGTTTACTGTCATCGATGGTTTGCTACGTCCTTCCGTCAGAAGTTTGTGTCCACAGGGACGTATAAACTGTACGTGTCAGGAAAGCAACGTCGAGATATATCGTTTATTGTAATTAACACCTTGGCAGCTTGCTAAATCCTTCGATCAATTTATAAGAAACTAGCAGCTGTTAACGAAGTACGCGTCCGTTGGACGGGAATAAATGGACAAAGCGAGATAAGAAGCAAAAAAAAATTAGAGATCTTCGGCAGAGTCGCGAGAATCATACTCGACGAATGCGCGTACTTGTGCCCTTTGCATACTCGCGTAGTTGGTAATGATCTAGGCATGCGCAGTTGGCGCGACAATTCCGTCTGCCTTGCGTTACGTTCCCCAATTGACGTTGGTATTTGACAGCTCTATTAGCGCGCACGCGATACGCTTCCAGTCAACTGAATTGTTATTATCTATTAATATCTCCGTAATTGATTCACGCTTCTAATCGTATATACCGAATAACTTCGATATCCTAATCGATAACGTGCAAACGGTTCTTCTTGAATATCAATCTATCAATGAATATATACCGGGCAAAATGATACGCAGGGTAGATTTCGAAGAAAACAACTCTTACATAAGACCAATGAATATATACCGGGCAAAATGATACGCAGGGTAGATTTCGAAGAAAACAACTCTTACATAGGGATTTATCTACGCTTAATTAGTCGGTATCTTCGTTGTTCGAGGGACAATCGTGCATCATCCGCGTATCACGCGTCCAACGTGCTGCACTATGAGAACGCGCGTAAAATGCCCTCTGAGAATTAGCGCGACTGTCGAACGTGGACAATCTGGCACAGTTTAGATGCGATAAATATTTGACACGACCGGTGTGTATTGCCAAATATAACTGTACAGACATAGCTTCTCACACATGCGCGCATATATAGGTTCCTACTGTAACTGCCGTGGTCGCGGATCACTTCAACGCGAATGTACCGAATATCGTTACGATAATTCCGCGATACTCTCGTTTGAGAGAATTCCGAGGTACAACGCTTTTGATCGGGACTGCAGAAAATTCTGGTGAACTGATAATACGATCAAACGGTTGAGCAAAGCAACGGGAAGCAACTTAATCGCGCGAGGCCGAGTCGGCCTTGGTAAGAGATCTTGGATTCTCAACAAGGACAATATCATCTGGCTGGGGAAATTCTCTACTGCCGTCTGCCGAGACCGATTCGCTTTTTCAAGGGAAACCAGTCTTAGCCAGGTTTCTGTATCGGTTTTCTACCCTCCGTACAGATGTCGGTGTAAGGTTTTGCCATCGACCGGTTACCGACCAGTTGTGTAGCCGTTTAAAAGTCTAAAATCACAGCACGAGCCAACGTTTTGTTCGCGAATCCTTTCCCAACCATTCATCTTATTACGAATATCGTATCAGCCAATACGCGTTAATTGAGAAATGACGGTAAGTTCCAATTACGCGTTGATTACCAATCTATGCATGTAAATCGCTCTTCGAATTCCACAAATAGTTCTCGTACAGTTAATGTACGTACATATGTACACGCGTGATCACCTTTGGATCATATGGCTTTCACGTGTAATGGTATTTTCAAGAAAACATACACGCAAGATGGTGGTAATCGACGTCTTCGTTATATATTATATACCGATGCAAATATCGCTTCTCCATTTTCTCGCTTATTTATTTTGTCTTATTACGCGTTAGACTTTGATTACAACCAACTGCCACTCCCACAACGATTTCTCGTATAATCGAATCGAATTTACTTAATAACGGTATTCTATGTACACCTGTAGGAGATGTTGAAGAACCGTGTTCTTACTTGTCATCGATTTATACTTTCGCGCGTAATATGTTTCCACAGCTTTTATTCGAGATTTTACTGAATGAGAGCGGCAACTTAATTCTCTTCCGAACTACCGTATCTACATCGTACTCAAATGACACTGAAAGCGCGGATGCAGAGAGAACTCCGACCGACCGAAATCAATACCACGTTGGCCTACTACGCCGTGGCCTTCTTTTCAGCTAAATCCATTTGCCGTGAAAGACGATAACATATAACCAACGTTTTTTCCCTCCTTTTTAAAAAGACATTAACGAAACATTTAGTCGAAGATAATTTTACGAATCTTCGAACATGGTAAAGATATGAAAAGATCGGCACTTGTTCGGGAGAACTAGAATCGTTGCCTTATTACAAAATTTTATGCGTCCTTGCACTTTTCAAGTACAATTTACAACGCGCGCACGTTGATAAGAAAGGATCGGCATAGAGGGTAATTCTGAAAGTGAGCAGTAATTTGTGGATAGAGAAAAGTACGGTGTGACACGCTAAGCAGATTTGACGCTTTGTGACATTAGCGTAAGGTTTCTTTAAGGGGAAGAGCGATTGAAAGCTGGCAGGCGGTCCCTCTGCAGCAAAGAAACGTAATACGGTAACGGAAAGTTTTAAAATTTCTAATTTCTAAATGGCTATTCGATCGTTCTGCTGCAAGTAGATTTGAAATCGGCTTGGAATATTCGCACGTGAGATCATAAAACAAGGAGATAATAGCAGGATATACGATTGTTGCTCTTTTTTTCGCGCTATCGATCTTGGTCAAAGAGTCAGATGAGCAGGAACGACGCAATAGCAGGAACGTCGTCGCGACATCCTGGCGCCCGCGACTATATCGTTCTCTCCTTTTATGATATAGGGATCCCGATTTAGCATTATTTACACAGATTTAAAACAACAGCTAACGTAACGTCCAGGTCCTTCCTTTTCATATAGTTTTTATGATCCTTCTTTTTATACGTAGTTTCACGTTAATTTTCTATCGGCTCGGTAATGCTAAAAGAAGAGTAACAATTATATATCGGTGTCTAATTTCCGAACAATGTTGGAACGATAGTTGATTAGTCTCTTAATTAAGAACACAAACGCGAATTGCACAATTCGCTTATTCTTGTTCAATCTATGTTGTAATATATTTGTATTTTCTTTTAGTACTTTATTAGTAATTGAGTTTTGTTTAACCAACGTATCAAATGCATGGTAATGTCTTTTGTCTAATAAAGTAGATACGTTAGGTAATACTTTATATCCAGTTTTATTCCACGCCGCCAAGACATATGTATATTATTAGAATGCTGTGAATAATTATGTCGTGAAATAGAAATTTGCGCATTTCTTATCTACTAATTATTACGTTTCATCGAGAATACACGTACACGTACGTATATTTTTATATCGATATATTGCGTTAGCAATTATAAGGCGATTACATTTATTTAAGAAAAATTCTAATAATGATTCACAAATTGTCGATTGTAAATGTTGATTCTTCATAAATAAAACGTCTCGAATTAAAAAAATACAAACACCTATCTGAATACCATTTTTGACATTGTGCGTTAATTTAATTTCGCTCGTGCATTAAGAACTGCAAAAAATCTCTAAATTCTATTAATATCCTACTCAAACGCGTTATTATTCCATTATCGCTGGTTTTCGAATTCTTTGCTTCGTTTCTCCTTTTTTTCTTTATTTCTTTTTTTGACAGATTTAAATTTTCTGTCTACTTTTTGTCGCAAAATTAATCACACTGTGCGCGTCTATCGTTTTATCACGACTTGAAAGCAATTAACTTCATGACATCTATGAATGATTTTGAGCTCTTCGAGAAATTTGAAGTGTTCGTTGATTACCGACCGAGTATACAGGGTGTCGCTCAAGCGATAAAACACAGTGATCTTCGTGCTGGAAAGAAACCCTTGCATACGTTTTATCGTACAGACTTGTACTTTCAAGTTCTTCCCGCGCTCGTTCACGATAGTTGTGCTTCTGTTCGTTCGAATGAATATTTCGTGAGTTCGTGTACAAAAATCACGCGATGTAACGTTCGCGAAACATTTCATTTGATTTTACTGTTTGGTATGTGGATTCATAACTCATTCATAAATATTTTGACAATATTAACTTTGCATATAAAGATATCTGGATAAGAAAGATAAAGATGGATTTGATTTTACGCAGATTATGAAAATTGAAAATATGTCATACATCATCTACACAGTTCCAGTAGATTTTCGCTACAATTTGCGCATCGTAATTTAGTATTACAGCAGCAGCAATACTTATCGCGAGTATAACAAATAATAACAGTGCGAATTTTTACGTTTTATAACCTAATTCGATTCGTTCCGTTCTATTATTTGCGGCTACACTTGCCGTGTGACGTTCGTAGGTTAGGTATATTCCTCTAATTCGTATTTAATAATTCTAGATATTAATATCTTTTATCGTGCAATAAATATTAAACGAGGTCAAACAAAACAGTTTACACTCAAACGTCTGTAGAAATGTCGATAAGCAAAATATATCGAATAAATATACAATATGTACATATTCATATATATATACTACGCTGCATACATAGGCGGATATATTAATTATTCAACATATAAATAAACTATAATCTCTGGTTCCTAAATGAGAATAATCTTTCATAAAATATCATTGCAGATGTTTGTATACCGATCATAAGGAATAACAATATTAAATATCACTCGCGTTATCCTTATCTTAGCGCGTTCAGCAGTGAAAAGGATAATTTCCTCCCTGTTGCATTCCACCGAGACGTGGAGACAGGCTGGAAGAAGAGAGCATTTGCGCACAGATAGTTATTTAAAGATTCTCAGTGCATTCAAATTGTGTCACGTGACCGTTGGCTAGCTGCCGTTTCTTTGCCGCAAGTACCTCTACGTCTACGCGCTGAATGTTGTGCTATGTAGAAAAAGAGAAATTCCCTACCTACAGGTCATTTCATGCGAATAGAACCCATTTCGATATATTTCGATACATTTTGATACATTTAGATGAAAAAAGGATCTGCTTGATTCTACTGGTAATCCTAAAAATTTTCTTCTACCGTGTCATTTATTTTCCCTCGGGAGAAAGATTTAATTTTTGCCTTTGAAATAGATAATAACGCCGAAGTATTTGCAATTTATTTAAATATGTGTTTCTCCCTTGGTATATAGAATGAATGATTACGTTGATTAATAGATCGGCAGTAGCTGGCGCCTGCCTGCCCGTTTGTTAACCCGTGACCTTTATGCCGCAATTAACAACGTGGTAGTTTCCATTCAGTAAAGTTTCGCATGCATTTATGGCGTTTGTTATGAACCAATGTAACAATGATGATTGTATCGTTGCGAGTTAAAAGTTCAGTTCTTGTCGTTATATTTTCGCTAAAAAGCGGAGACGAATTCGTCGTAATATTTTCAATGTAAATATCATTTCTTTATTCTTTTCTATAAGAAAAGCAGATTATTTCTCCCCGGAACTAATCGATGAATTCTCAAATTTACCGATCCCGGTGTAGTTTCGATTCAAGAAATCTCGTCGAGATGGTGCTACTATCGATTGGGTATTCGTATGTAGTTCTAGTTTTCCATTGGTGATACAAAGCAGTGGTAGTTGACAAAGAAGACAACAGCTAAGCAAATAGTTCACAATTTGATTAATTTGCAAGTTTTTACATTTTCCTTAAGCGCATATACCAAATTTCAATATCGCGATTTACCATAACCAAGATTACGTTATGTACATAATTACTCGCGCAAGGTAAAGCCAAATAACAAAGTAATTATTTTGTTACGTCTTACATAGTTATTGCTGTAAATACAGAAACGTCAAAATGTGCTTTTTAGTTCCTTTCATTTGAAACTTCCTGTAGTCCAAGTGGTCCTCGTGTAGCACACGTTACGGCACGGAGAGAGTATTGACCGTCTCAGCGGGTACAGTGGAAATTTCCACTGCCCTACCCCAAGACTCTTGGTGTCTACTACATACACTTTCCGGTCGCGGTCGTTGGTGTATGTGTAACTGAACCCTAAAGTCTACCGTCCAATGTAAAGACCTCCTTTCAATCTGTAATGATTTTACGTATCTCTATTGGACAATAATTCGACATAGAATCATAAAATTTAATGGTAGAAATACATATTTATGTTTGAGCGTTTACCATTTATTTCAGGTGAAGTTTCTAGATTGCATAAATCTATGGTGTACGAGTAAACAGTTATAACCGTTCTATTTAGAACAGTTGAAATATGACTGGAATTCGGTATAATTATAAAATAAAGCTTTTTTCGCGGTTTCAACTTACGAGATATGAAATATCACTTCGTTAATCAAATCTAGAAGCACATAACGCATTATGTTGTTTGTTCTTTCAATTTTCGATATTACTTATTTTCAATCTATTCATTTACGTAATTTAATACAATTATGCGCTTTAACGTTTCGTCTCCATATTGATTTATCGACTTTCATTATCAATGAGAACCACTGGCAGGTATGCAGCACTTCCCCCCTTTAAAAGGTGCTGAAAATAACTTGAACAAAATTTGTAATGGGGCATCTGACCTTGAGGGAAAAATTTCAGAAACATAATACGCACAAGATTCGCTTTTCTGTATTTTTTGAGATAGGAATGCTAATCGCGGTAGAGAAAAGGGAAACCTAAGACCGGCGCTGATTCAGTGAGTTGGTCGAGAGAAATACAAGATAGCAGTTCGTACGCACCTATTTTTAGCTAGACGCCGTCCTTCAGCTTTACGCAACTGCATAAAAAGAATGTCATTTGTTGTACTCTAACTGCATTATATATAAATTACATACATTTATACAACTAACACACACGTTCAAACGCAATAATATTTATACGCATCGTATAGATATATACGTTCACGCGAATGCATGCGCTTATGTACATGTATGTATATGCCTCGCAATATCTTAATATTATCTATCTAAAAGATTATCATAATCTTAAATTTACATTTTGCAAAGTATTATTTTCATTTATGTTAAAATATATTAAACAGATTCAGTATATTTTATGATATAAAATTCAGTCTATATTAAAAATTAACTACAACAAAAAATTTGTAAAATATATTTTTAATTTTACAAAACTTAAAATGTTATTGACTGTTGGTATTGTAGCCATCTTTCCATCGATCACAGACTGTACTGATCATACATAGATTACATAATATCCTCCTAACTGACGAATGGTAATATCACAAATGGGACGTATTATCGACCTAAAAGTAGGGAACCACAGATAAGGTATAACAGTTCCAATCTAACAAGGAGAGTGCAAGTCCTTTGGGTCACCGATTTAGTTGAAACTGCGTTTGTAGATATCGTCATGCAGTTTAAGCAAATATATCATTATAGCTGCAACTACTTAATAGTTCTTGAGATATTTGCGATTAAAGTTTTATTACTTCCCTTGTTATAAATTGTATTTCAATTACATTTCAACATAAGTGTAGCGTAACGGTGACGATCGAGGGTTGCTATAATTCAGGACTGGGGTTCGATTCCTGAACCCACACAATTTCTTCAGTATATATTTTATTTTGTATTCATTTTTCGTCTATGAAACCATTGTAAATACACAATTATAAATAAAATTTTTTAATAAAATAATTTATCTTTTACGCTTTCTTATGCTAGTATATATTTATTTCATTGCAAAGCTGGAACTTTAGGCAACATGCCTATATAATTTTCGTAACGAATTTAACTCTAAATTGTTAATTATTAATTATTATTTAATGGTGTCTATGATTTTGTAACGACGACCATCACGATCTTCCGTGAAAATATTTAATACTCAATGAAACTAGAATCAAAATGTGAACAAAAGTAATATGTGAAGATACCCCAGAATATTGTTTATATAACGCGTGGATGAAGGTTATAAATTGATTACGCAGAAGATAGTAATTAATGAAAGACCAATGGCGTCTTCGACAATAATTCAAACACTTCGTAGAATAATCATTAATAATTAATTAATTAAGGACAAATTTATATCGGAAAATATATTGGAAAGTTCTTACATTGAAAATATAAAAGTTAATAATATAATATAAAAACGCGATTGTTCTTAAGTATCGACTAGCCTACGCGACGTACTTCCCGTGTACTCGACTACTCCACGCCTCGTAAGTCATTCTCACGACTCGTCTCCGACTCTCATTCTGCCACTGTCAATCTCATCATGCATCGGGATCTCTGGTGGCCCTCGGGCTGGTGAGGCATCTGGAGTAATACGAGAGTCCGTCGACCTTAGTCGTCCTGGGTGCCAATCCGTGCACACGACCGGGGGATGGGCCTTGCAGTCGAAATTATTGCAAGAGCGTGCCTGCCTGCCTCTCTAGCATTTGGCAGTTATGTGGTTATGTTTGCATAGAGCCGAGGTATGGAGCATGCGTGTGATTCTGACTGTTAGGCCTCGCATAGGACTCTCGGATTATGTCTCAAGCTAAGAGCTACGCACCAGTTGAAATATTGGTTATAAGCTAGTTTAAAGTTAGTTATAAGTTAGTTATTAGTTGGTTATAAATTAGTCATTAATTAATTATAAATTAGCAGTTAGTAATAAGTTTAAAATGTCTTCCATATATTGTATAGGTTATCGTCTGGTTGACAGTATCCTTTGTGTGGATATGAATACAGAGTGCATGGGAACGCGTAGCCCGTTCATCAAAAATGAGTAAGTAGCAATAAACAGCAGCCTCGGGTTTGGCTTGTGCGTTTAGGCTAATATCCAGAGTGTGTGTGAAAGGACAAGTGACCGCATGCAGAAATAATAAATAAATCGGCACGTGCAACAGAAAAAAATTGGACTCATGGAATATCACGAGCATAGAGCCAAAAGAGGCCAAGAATTATATTTTATAGCAAGAAAAAATTGAAGCAGCAATACAAATATGTAAGTTATGATATGTCTATTGGATTCTAGGATGGCTCACTATATGACATACAAGATAGAAATAAAGATTCAGGAAATGAAGATAGGCACACAAAAAGGAATAAAATTAATTTAGATGATGGCCTCTTATAACAACTAAATATAGAGAATATAGCGAGATTGAAAGGCATGTTGTATTCTTGATCTAAATAAATACTAATATCAGTGGTCAAAGTTAATGATAATCGCCAATGTGTTAAATTTCAGAATGATGGAGCTGAGGTACATAAAGAAATGAGAGAGGATTGAATGAGGGCAAAAAGAAGAGGAAATGCATATTACATTGCATCAAGAAACAAAAAAGAGGCAGCATATGTATCAAGGGAAAAAGATAATAGGTAATAATTATAAAAGTTAAAGATAAATTGAATATAGAGTGTAAATGTTGTATTAAGGCACAAATGTATAGAAATATCTATAGGAACTTGGAAACTATAAAAGCAGCAGTAATAATGGGGCTGTGGCATGTGGAATTGATTGGGCCAATAAAGACAACGTTAAAAGGAGGTAAAAGGTACGTCTTTCCTGCTGCTGGTTATTAGAAAAAAGAACCATTTGGTTGACTGATTTGTAAATGATTAAAGATTTAATACGAAATATTACTGACTAATGTTTTTTTTTATCACAGGAGACTGACAAACATGAGTAGTATTTATATGCAAGAGCCAGCCACTAATTGTAAGGGTATAGTAATAAGTATTAGTTAATAATACTTCAATGGATTGTATATCTGTTTTTAAAAATTTAACTGATATATAGTATTTACTTTCTAAATTTTTGTATTAATATATTAAGTAATTTATAGTTTGAATTACAATAATAAATAATATATTTTAATAACTTTGATTTTAAAAATATTTTACATTAATAAAATTAATATATTTCTTATAGCAAGATTACAATGAAAACAACTGTTGGTGATACTGAGTTAGAATTGTGGGCAAAAGAAACTCCCATGGCATGTAAAAATTTTATACAATTATCTATGGAAGGTTATTACCATGGCACTAGATTTCATAGAATTATCCAAGGATTCATAGCATATGGTGGTGATCTCAAAGGTACAGCAGGAGGTAGTAAAAGCATATGTGGAGAACTGTAATGGAAAAATTTAAAGTGAGACTTTATTTAGAAATAAAATGAATGCTTCTTTTCTTCAAAAATAATTATTAGATTTTTGTGTTTTAGGACGAATTTCATACAAGATTACTTTTTTGTCGACGAGGTTCAATTGCTGTGGCAGAGATGATAATGATTCCCAATTCTACTTTACTCTTGGTTCTACATCAGAATTGCAGAATAAACATACAATCTTTGGTAAGGTTACTGGAGAAACTATATATAACATACTTAAAATTAAAGAAGCACTTGTAGATGAGGTAAATTTAATGTTTATAAGAAAATATATCAAGAATTGATATAAATATAATATTCCCTCTTTTTTGTAGAATGATAGGCCACTTTGTGCTCCAAAAATGATAAAAGCTGAATTATTGAACAATCCATTTTCT
>NW_016909723.1:508359-549357 GCF_001483705.2 Eufriesea mexicana
AGAAAATGGATTGTTCAATAATTCAGCTTTTATCATTTTTGGAGCACAAAGTGGCCTATCATTCTACAAAAAAGAGGGAATATTATATTTATATCAATTCTTGATATATTTTCTTATAAACATTAAATTTACCTCATCTACAAGTGCTTCTTTAATTTTAAGTATGTTATATATAGTTTCTCCAGTAACCTTACCAAAGATTGTATGTTTATTCTGCAATTCTGATGTAGAACCAAGAGTAAAGTAGAATTGGGAATCATTATCATCTCTGCCACAGCAATTGAACCTCGTCGACAAAAAAGTAATCTTGTATGAAATTCGTCCTAAAACACAAAAATCTAATAATTATTTTTGAAGAAAAGAAGCATTCATTTTATTTCTAAATAAAGTCTCACTTTAAATTTTTCCATTACAGTTCTCCACATATGCTTTTACTACCTCCTGCTGTACCTTTGAGATCACCACCATATGCTATGAATCCTTGGATAATTCTATGAAATCTAGTGCCATGGTAATAACCTTCCATAGATAATTGTATAAAATTTTTACATGCCATGGGAGTTTCTTTTGCCCACAATTCTAACTCAGTATCACCAACAGTTGTTTTCATTGTAATCTTGCTATAAGAAATATATTAATTTTATTAATGTAAAATATTTTTAAAATCAAAGTTATTAAAATATATTATTTATTATTGTAATTCAAACTATAAATTACTTAATATATTAATACAAAAATTTAGAAAGTAAATACTATATATCAGTTAAATTTTTAAAAACAGATATACAATCCATTGAAGTATTATTAACTAATACTTATTACTATACCCTTACAATTAGTGGCTGGCTCTTGCATATAAATACTACTCATGTTTGTCAGTCTCCTGTGATAAAAAAAAACATTAGTCAGTAATATTTCGTATTAAATCTTTAATCATTTACAAATCAGTCAACCAAATGGTTCTTTTTTCTAATAACCAGCAGCAGGAAAGACGTACCTTTTACCTCCTTTTAACGTTGTCTTTATTGGCCCAATCAATTTATTACTGCTGCTTCTATAGTTTCTAAGTTCCTGTAGATAATTTTACACATTTGAACCTTAATGCAATATTTACACTCTATATTTAATTTATGTTTAATTATTATAAGTATCAGTAACTGTTCATTCTCCATCCCTTCAATAACATATATATTAGTATGTCCATGCAAAACATCTTTCTCTGTTGATATATATGCTACCTCTTTCCTGTTTCTTGAATCAACATAATTTGCATTTCCTTTTCGCACTGCGTTCATTCGAACAACTCTTGTTTCTCTACATAGTTCAGCTCCATCATTCTGAAACATAATACATTAGCAATTATCATTGGCTTTGACCACAGACATTATTATTTATGTAGATCAGGAATACAACATACCTTTCAATCTCACTGTGTTCTCGATACTAGTTGATACAAGAGGCCACAACCCAAATTAATTTCATTCCTTCTGGTCTGCCTAAGCCACCTCCATTTTATGAATTCTTATTTGACCATCAAAGATATCCATCTTGTATATTATATGGTTAGGGGATCTAAAATTAAATAGAGATATCATATTGACATTGCTACTTCAATTTTCTCTCGCTATAAAATATATTCTTGGCATCTAATGACTCCACCTTGCTGATATTTCATGACTCCAATAGTTTTCTACTGTTGCACGTGCCTGCTTATTTCAACAGAATATCGACTTGAACCTATTTTACGCTGTTATACTGAACAAAGCTAAACGAAAAGCCGAATTTCGAAACTAGAAGAGAAAAAGGACATTGCCCTGCGCGATCTGACAGGCACTGACACTTCCGGCACTATTTCTCGAAAACGCACGCACGAAACCGAAAAAAAATACCCAATCCCGTTAAGGGAAAAATCATTCTACGCGAATAGGTGGAAAAATCCTATTCAAAAAGCCTAATTCAAAAAATTGAAGCCAAAAAAGTAAATTGCGCAGCACGATCTGACAGCCACTGACACTTCCGGCATTATTTCTCGAAAACGCACGCTCGAAACCGAAAAAAAATATCCAATCCCGTTAATGGAAAAATCACTGTACGCGAATCAGTAGAAAAATCCGCTTCAAGAACCCTAATTCAAAAACTAGAAGCCAAAAAAGTCAATTGCGCAGCACGATCTGATAGCCACTGACACTTCCGGCACTATTTCTCGAAAACGCACGAACAAAACCGAAAAAAAATATCCAATCCCGTTAATGGAAAAATCACTGTACGCGAATCAGTAGAAAAATCCGCTTCAAGAACCCTAATTCAAAAACTAGAAGCCAAAAAAGTAAATTGCGCAGCACGATCTGAGAGCCACTGACACTTCCGGCACTATTTCTCGAAAACGCACGAACAAAACCGAAAAAAAATATCCAATCCCGTTAAGGAAAGAATCACTCTACGCGAATCAGTGGAAAAATCCGATTCAAAAAGCCTATTTCCAAAACTAGAAGCCAAAAAGTAAATTGCGCAGCAGGATCTGACAGCCACTGACACTTCCGGCACTATTTCTTGAAAACGCACGCTCGAAACCGAAAAAAATATCCAATCCCGTTAATGGAAAAATCACTGTACGCGAATCAGTGGAAAAATCCGCTTCAAGAAGCCTAATTCAAAAACTAGAAGCCAAAAAAGTAAATTGCGCAGCACGATCTGAGAGCCACTGACCCCTTCGGCACTATTTCTCGAAACCACATGCTCGGAACCGAAAAAAAATATCCGATTTCGTTAAGGGAAAAATTACTCTACGCTGTTATACCGAAAAAATCTAACCGAGAAGCCTAATTTCAGAAATACAGGCGAATATAATAATAATAAAGTATACTGTATAGAGCGATTTCACAGGCACCTGCTTTTCTGTTACTTTGGTACATATATGCACCTTCAATTGTAATATAATTGTCCTACTGGTTCGAGAACAGCCTATTCTATGCAGTAGGAAGGAAACATTCTAATCCACTATTGAAATTTAGAATGTAAAAGAGATAATACATAACTATATTGCAATGGAACGTCAAAATCGAAGAAAAATTGAAAAAACTGTTTAATAGCTGCCTATTCAGAGTAATGTTGATCAAATACTCCATCGAACTGTCGAAATCTAGAATCTTCTACAGCCAATAATAACGGACAATGCGGTAGCATTATTGGATCCCGCACTCACCCCACTTCATTTCCCACATGTATCGTTATACGATTTACACTACGTAACATCACTTGTTTTCACATGTAGTATATTACCACCGAAGAAATGTTCACAGTTAGTAATCTTGAACTTCGTAAAGTAATTGAAACGTCAATCGGCGATATCACTACTTCGCGAAACGTTTTGAGATTTAATGTTTCACTTTGACGCGTGACAATATTCCACCATTCATTCCGGTATGATCGTCTGCCGCCAACTGGAAGTTGACTGTAGCCGGATACGCTAGGTATTTCTGTAGCGGGAAAATGTTGCATGTTTGAAATAGCTATGTGCTAAAGTACCGATGTAAAATATCAAACGATGTTTCTTATATGTATTAATAACGCTAAAGCAAATATAAATATATTTCTGTTACGAAAAATTCCAAATTTCCATAATTAATTTATGAACTTGAATTACTAATTATTCCATTATACTAATGGAAAGATAAACCATTAGTATTTTCTGTAATAGTTCAAACATTCTATGCAATAATCTTCAATAATGGTTTAAATAACAAGGAATTCATATCCAGAATTATATTAGAAAGCTCGCTAAGGCTGTGCCTTTACGATGCAATTATAAAAGTTGATGAATTAATTATAGACATACATGAAGTCATAGATGAAGGCGAGTGATTTTGTTCTTGGTTAAAAATAAAATGAAACTACGATAGTTACATGTTTAGGTACATTTTTTATTCACTTTGAAAGTTTCACATATACACGTTAATTGTTTACGACATAATTCTTCGTTTTTTTTTTTTTGTATTTCTCAATTTATTTTTTATCCTTTCTTCATTGCTCTGAAAATATAAATATAAAACAGTCAATAAAAAATCCTACTTTCTGTAACATAGTTATAATCTAAAGAATAAACTAACTCATTCTCTTTATTTACAACTTCTAATTCTTCTTGAGTTTCTACTTTGTCATCACTTTCCCAATCGCTACTATGGTCTTCTTTTCTTTTTTTATTTGCAAGTTCAGGTAGTTCAACAGCTGATTGTGAGCTTAATTCTGGATCAGTTAAATGATCATGAGCTGATTTGCCCTCACCACTAAATTTTTTATTTAATATCATAGATTCTTCTTCATCTTCCTCTGCTTGTTCAACGAATGATAAAAGATTGAAATCTATGTAACAAAATTTTTCATTGTAAAGAATAGTACTATCACAACAACATTCTGCAAACATATATGATTTTAATTTTATTGTTGCTGTTTTAGTTTTTGAATTGTTCTATACTTCTTCACTTTGTTGTACTATTATTCTTGGAATAATATCAGAAAATGGATTGTTCAATATTATAGTTTATATCAATCTTGAAGGATAAAGTGGTCTATCATTCTACAAAAGAGAGGAAATATTATATTTATATCAATTCTTGATATATTTTCTTGTAAACATTAAATTTACCTCATCTACAAGTACTTTTTCAAGTTCAAGCATGTTATATATTGTTTCTCCAGTAGAATTAAGAACTAAGAGTAACGAAGAATTGGGTACCATTGTCATCTTTTCCACCATTAGCCATAGCAATTAAATCTCGCGAAAAAGACGTAATCTTGTATGAAATTTGTCCTGAAACACATATATCCAATAATTATTTTTGAATAAAGAAGGAATTCATTTTATTTTTAAATATAGTCTCACTTTAAATGGTTCTCCATATATGTTACCATCTTCTCCTGTACCTGTGGGATCACCACCTTGTGTTATGAATCCTTTGGTAATTCTATGAAATATAGTGCCATCCTGATAATATGCCTCTGGAGTTTCTTTTGCCCATAATTCTAACTCAATACCACCAACAGTTATTTTCATTATAACCTAGTTATAACAAATATATTAGTTTTATTAATGTAAAATACTTTTAAAATCAAATTTATTAAAATTTATTATTTATTATTGTAATTCAAATTAGAAGTTATTTAATATATTAATACAAAAATTTAGAAAGTAAATATTGTATATCAGTTAAATTTTTAAAAACAGATATGCAATCCATTGAAATACTATTAACTAATGCTTATTACTTTACCCTTAGTGGCTGTCTCTTGCATATAAATACAACTCATGTTTGTAAGCCTCCTATAATAAAAAGAATCCTTTGTCAATAATATTTCATATTAAATCTTTAGTCATTTACAAATCAGTCAACGAAATGGTTCTTTTCTCGAATCTATTCAGTGATTCTTATATTTGCATGTCCACGGCACACATCCTTCATTGTTGATACATATGCTGCCCCTTTCCTGTTTCTTGATTTGACATAATATGTGTTTCCTCTTCTCACTGCTTTCATTTCAATCACTCTCTTTTCTTTATATCCATCATTCTGAAATATAACACATTAGCAATGATCATTGACTTTGACAATTGATATCAATATTTATTCAGATCAAGAACGCAACATACCTTTCAATCTCACTGTATTCTCTATATCTTGTTGTTAAAAGAGGACATGACTTAAATTAATTTCATCCCCTTTTATCTGCTTGAAGCATCTCCCTTTTATGAATGTTTATTTAACCATCAAAGATTTCTATCTTGTATGTCATATGGTTAGCCGACCTAGAAACCAATAGACATATCATAACTGACATATTTGTATTATTGTTTCAACTTTTTCTCGCTATAAAATATAATTCTTGGCATCTAATGGCTCTATGCTCGTGATATTCCATGAATCCAATATTTTTCTACTGTTGCACGTGCGGGTTTATTTCGACAGAATATTGTCTTTTCACAACCAAGCTCTGCTATCACTAATAAAAGGTGGAAAAACAATGGCTCATAATTTACACTATTTAATTACAAAGACTTACATTCTTTTGCGTGATGCAGGTACAACCTTGCATGACACAACAATACTTCCGGCATTTGTTTGCAATTTTTTCTCATTTCCTATGCTCTCTCCTATCCTCCAGGAGAGGAATCTGTAATTATAGAAGTAATAAAACTTTAATCATAAATATCTCAAAAACTACTGAGTAGTTGCCCCTATAATAGTATATTTTTTTTAAACTGCATGACGAAATCTATAAATCTGCAAAATTTGAACCAAATCGGTGACCCGATTGACTTGCACTCTCCTTGTAAACTACAAGACAACCGAGAGTAGTTTTGCAGAAATTAAACTGGATAGCAAGTACTATGTAGCTCTCAGTTTGGCATCGTTTGCATTGCGTAAAAATCCCGTGAAATAACTATGTCGATCAACGAAATGAACAACCAAAAGTTTTTAAATTTCTATTTAGAATAGAAATTATAATTTTTTTCAAGAGATTCTAATCCGCTACGTACAAGGAAGCCCTATCTTGACCCACAAATATGTGCATATGGATGAATATCTGTAAAATAAATTATTTTTAAATAATCTATCCGTGTTAATAGATAGTATAGAAGCAAAGAATTTTATATTATGTTTGCAGTTATAATTACTGTTGGTATTTGTCCAACCAATAATAACGTTGCAATCTTCTTTTATGATGAATTGGTAACGTGGCAAGTGATACTTATCAGCAGTTGATAAAAGAATATGTAGTAATTTTTATGTATATGGACAAGTATTACATAATTATAAATCTTGCGAGTCTATCTTACTCTATATTAAATTGATAATTTTGAAAGCAGCAATAATAGAAGTATCAAAATGGAATGACGATTCTTAATCTCTCTAGAAATACAATCAAATTTCCTTTGAATGAAAATCCTGTAACTCGTTTATCACGTAAGAACAGGTACGTTTATCACGTATAGATAGAATACATCTATCATGTCTTTCCAATTACGATGACATAGATCTTTTTTGAAATGTTAAGGAAGGTTGATTGAAATTTTATCGCGTTCGATAAATAATGCGAGTATTATTTTGTTTCGGGGTCGGTATTTCAGAGATTACGATATGCAGTTGTATGACATGTAAAGTGTATCCTATGCTTTATTTGTGATAATATTTGCATTCGACAAAATTTAATTATCTATATTTACGCTATTAGAAATAAAATATTTGATCAGATAGTACCAGGTAGTAACTATAATTTGAGTTTATTGTGCTCGGTATAATCATTTCGGTTTAATTTATCGATCGACTGATGACAAAAATTCTTCGTCTAATGATTCGACGAAACAGGAAGGATGGCGTTACGTTAAGAATCGGGAAGATAAACGTTTCGAACCGCTGATAATCTAGAATGCAATCGGTGATTTATACAGTAGCGAGACCGTATCACTCGCGTGCACAGGATTATAGGGATCTTACGGATTTGCGATGACGATGGTGGTAGCCGAACAGTAACGCAACATTGCAATGTATGAGGCGTGTGGCCTTGAAGTATCTGTATAGATTCGAATTTCCAGTCTTGCAAGGCAGTATTCACGATATTTCGAATTAACGCCTACGAATATATTCCGGGCGTTATATTGGAAACCGATATTCACGAGCCGTACCTCTTCGAGTGTCAATGTGCACGTAACCGTATCTCTTCTCTTGTGTCTTTATCCGATGCTAGTGTTGCCAAAGGCCGTTCACCGATTAGTTTATTTTCAACTATCGACCTATCGTCTGGATACTTTGCCGATACTCGAGTTTTCAACAAAATTATAGCAAAAAATAAATTTCATCTCGATACGTATTCATAGAGTCCTATTTTTTGGAACAACTGTCGATTTCTTTACTCTGATATTATAAAGTTATTTACAATAATTTTATAAGCTCCCTTTTTATTTCGATTTTGATAAAATTTTTAACCGAAGGTAGACCAGTGAAAATAGCATTTATGTGGAACAAAAAGAGTTAGATACCTATAAACGGATAATTTTTAAACCGTAAATTATTGATCTGCCACCGATTGTTCCTTAATCATTTTATTTACATTCCCAAGAACAATAAATTCGATTCGATTTCTGAAAAATTAATTACACGATTTCACAGGATTTTATTGAATTTTATAGAGCCTATGAAATAAATTCCAATTTCAATAAAACCGAATGTTATTCATCATCGTTCATGGTGGATCGAAATAACGGTAACAATCGAATAAAGACCCGATCCAATTGTTCTTTGCTTGGTTTTTTATTACCAGTTTTTATATTAGCAGGGTTTGTATTTTGCTTTGCTCTCTCTTTACGCTACTTTTCCCTATAGTTCTTACGAGTGACATATTTTTCTTTCTCCTGGTGCCACCACCTCTTTTTTCATACTTACGTATGTGCATAAGTACATAGGTGTTTATATATCGAGACTCACGTTCTCTGCATCTCTGTTCGTATGCGTATATGTACAGGTACGATATAAAGTAGAGTAGATTTTCGGACGGATAGGTTCTTTTATGGTCATCCGGCAAGTCGTGCTTACTCTGTCGCTGTACAAGGGCCCTTCGTAATGATTTCTATGCACGATGCAAACAGGGGCAGAGGGGTGTATTGGATCGATGGAAGCGAGAGAGGATTAAGCGCGGTGGTGACAGGTTGTTTTATGACCACACCACATTTCATCTAGTTTTCGCCGTAAGTGTACTTGCGCCAAGTGCAAAACTCGAATCCCGCGCGTTCGTTTATTACTGTTGCGTCAGACTATTTTGCATCGCGTGGCTTTTCAATTAGCTTGCTTGTGTACGTTCCATTGTTCTATAGTGGTATACTAGGTTCAATTAAAACTCCGTAGGTAATATACTCGTGGAAATGTCTTTTCCATCGGCATAGAATCTATCGGCATTGGATCGATCCTGCCATCCGATCCAAATCAAGCGAGGGACAAGCGAGGGAAAAAAATAATTATCATTATCTTAAAGAAGGAAATAAGACGCGTTATTTAAAACGACAGTCGACATGGATCAGATACAAAGAAAGTATCACGTTTTCGTGGAGTTGGGAACTGAAAGAAATTTCATTTCGTTGGAACATAAGTTAATAAATGTAACAATGGATATAAGAGATTATTTTAATCGTCGAACGTCATAAATATCTATGCGATACATCTTCGACGAATTCGATATACTCGACGTGTGCACTTGCCTCGTATACGTTCATACGATAATTCGATAGCTCGTATTCATTTTGGGCCTCTGGTGTAACGGATACCAAATTAGGTATTGTGTTATCGGTTTAGTTTGATTAATGGTGGGAAATAAGCTGCGGTTATTGGAAACGGTGCTGAGAACGTGACTATCGGATCATCGGAAATTTTGGACTTTATACGTATACCGAGTCGCAATACTTACCTTTAGTTCGCGATGTTCGACAATTCGAGGATCGCTGAGAAAGGTAATCGTTGCAAGAATCGTCGTTAGAATCGCTGTAATAAAATTGTAGCGAGTACGCAAATTACGTAGGTGTAGGTGAATTTCCATCGGGACTTTCGAAGGATTAATATTTCCATTGACCATAATTTTCCCGTTAAACATCTTGCAAGTACTTACTTCGTAATACGCGATTAAGCGTGTTCTCGGCAGAAGATACATCTTTATTATACGTTACCCCGGGGGCAACGAGAGTTATTATGTTCCATGGGTTGAAGCGAAATTCCTTAGGTTAGAATCACAGTGATACGAGGAATTCTGTCTCGTGTCCTTATTGGATATATTTCGGTTTTACGATGCAACGTTCGCGATATTAAACTACGCGACTTAGACTTGGACTCGCTCGTAAAATAATTATAGTTTGGTCGATTCAAAATGTCCAATTTATTTTGTACATTATAATATCGTAGAGATGAAAATCTGACGTATTATTTTATTCTGCGAGTGTATTTCCATATCGTTCATCTGCCTTTTTCCGATAAGTCGACGAAAATTAATCTGAAGCCTCGATATTAAAATCACTCGCGTCTATTATTGTTAAACGAATCAAATCTACAAATGTCGATCGTTATAATTTGGAGCATGAAATTCCTGCTAATAGGTTCTATAACGCTACGTACAGGGGTCACGTTAATACCCGAGCGGACAATGGAAAGCTCGTTTCAACGAGAAATCATCGACAAATTGTTACTCGTCCTAAGTAAAAACTTATACGCTTATTCGATAAGTCGCGTAATGCTTCGTCACGTGTAAAAAGATATTGCGAAACTCTTGCACCCCGCGAAAGAAACATTCTTGCTACAAATACTCGTTATCTGTTCGATTTAGTGTAGGTATTACAGTTAGCATACACGTATGTACATTGATCACATTAATACATCGAGTGATTAGTTCTAATATTACCTGGGAACTGTGATTCGAATAGATAGAATAGCTCCCCCTCTTTTCCTCTGACAAAGCATACGACAAACGATGATTGTACTTTGTAATTGTTCAGGTCGAAGCATCCTCCGTTAGACGAGTTTAATATTTTTTTCCAACGTAAGATACGTAGGATTGCAAGACTAGGTATAAGACTAGACAGGAGGACGAAACGATAATCGCGTTAATTTTATTCGGTTTTCGAGTACGAGATCGCCTTCGTTCGAGGAAAAATCGTTGTGGATTTTCACGCGATGTAAGGCGTACTGAAAGAAGCACGGGATCATTCGTGGTATTCGTAACGTGATTTTTGGCTCGTTCGAACGTTGTTAATTCGCGAAGCTTTCGACGAAACATGAAAAAGCGTTTTTCACGCTTTAAGATTTATCGAGTACACTTTTATGCTCGTTTAAACGGTAAACAGTGTGCGGCGCGACATGCTGTGACCTTTTTAGTACATTTTTAGTACATTGAATTTATCTAAACTTTAAAATGTTTGCTTTTCAATTCATCATTAACGTGTCACTGCTTTGTTACATTGATTCCTCCACGAATGAACGCGAACTTTCCTATGCATTCGCTTTTATTTACGCGGGAAAACGACCGACTTATGGGAACGTGAAAGCGGCCGCTGAATACGATACTTGTCGTGCTTGAGGATTCGTATCTTACATCGATAGAACGTTCCGCGCCTTTTTCTTTTCCTCGTTACAGAAATTTCTGGCGTGTCTTACGCCTTTACGGCAACCAAGCGTTTAATTCAACGTTATTTCTGTTTAAAAATGCAAAAGGATGACTACTTCTTTCATCGTGACGTCGTGCATACCTTTGCCCATGCTCGTTTTAGGAAAAGAGATAGTTCGGCGAATGCATCTAGATAAAGATGAACCTTTGTACGCTTATCTCGACGAAAATATTCCAAGGATAGAGTAAAAATGAATATAATATACGATTTAATATTGCTTGAGTTTACGTTCCGTCTGGCGTTCCACGAACAATGTTGCACGTTGCACTCAGCGTTGTAAATACGCACATGTTGCGTCTTTGATGTTTAACGTTTAAGAACGAAGCGTTATAATCTTGAATTCCAAAAACTGAACCGTTGGCATAACGATATCGAGTATTTTAGTACATCTATCTGTCATACATTGACCGATGAACTTTGAAATTCTTCGAAATCGTGGTATCGGTGTCTTATAATTTTACATTGAGTTAGCCAGGTCGCGAAAAATAGTACCATCTTTGTTCGTATCTGTATGTCGCTCGCACGATATTGTTATTTCGAGTTGACATTTTACCGCGCCGGTGAACTTTGGATTAATTCAGCAGGTGACGTTGCATGTCTGCGAATTGCCGATGACTTTAAGTATAGATTTGGCGGGTAACGCTATAAAGTAAGAGAAGATAGAAAAATGTAATGAAAATTATTTGCAATCCCGCAGTAGGTAGTATAAATTCGGTAACAAAATTGGCACGGTAGGCTGGTCACGTGACGCAGACTTGCCGATTCGAGGTGCGTATGCCGAGGAAAGTCAGGAAAATCAACATGACGTTGATGGACGCCCTCGACGTAGCGTTTCGTCGATCACCGCCATGCATAGCCGCCGGTTTTTCCTCTTCTACAAACAGAAACAGAACAATGAGAAAGTAACGTTTGGCCGACTGGGATAAATGGTAGGCCAAAAGATGGGGTAGCAAAATGAAATGTTGCAAAAGCGAATAGAACTTTCGCGAATCATTCCGATCCAACGGATAAAGAGAAATAGGAAAAACATTTCGGAACGAACGATTTCGCGAACGATAGAGAGTAGCACTCTTTATTCGCGAAGAAAAGAGAAAGGTAAAATTTAAAGAAAAAAAGATGGATCGCTGACCTTCGATTACATGTATCATGATATATGCTGGCTTGGCGTTGCTCGGCGAACAAGTATAATTAGCACCGTGGGAGAGTTTCATTTTGTCGATCACGAGAATCGAACCGTTTTTCGTAGCCTCGACTTTGACTCCAGGTTCGTCGTCGTAATTGATCATGCGGCCCTCGCGATACCAAAAGATGAAGCTGGGTGTCTCCGTGGATGCTATCAGTTGACATTCTAGTCGAAGACTAGATCCTTGCTTCACGTGAAGATCCGGTCCGCCGGGTATCACGGAATATGCCTCCGTAATGCTCAAACGAATAAATCGTTGCTGAACCGAGTTTGAATCTGTCTCGAAAGGATATGTTTTAAACCCTTCCGATCCGCTTTAACGTCGTCATACCTTAAATTACCTGGCACTCGTACAGTCCAGCGTCTTCGCGTTTAACATTCTTGATCAGCAGGGTCCAATCTGGGCTGTTCGAAACCACCATGAATCGCGTGTCTATGGCATGAGTACCAGTACCCAGCGTCAATAGCTGTCTATCTTTCCTTCTGATCCAAGTTACCTACAACAAGAAATAAATTCCCAATCACGCGAATGCCGTTAACTCGACTAGGACAACGCGAAAACGCGTTCGTACGAACGAGTGTAACGAATATAAAAAAATTTTTTTAAATTATCGCGTTACATTTAATTCTCCGATAACTACAACGTTGATAGTTTTCGCATTCTTAATGGGATTTCTGCTAGTACCTCTAGTTAATAAACGTGATACTCGTTTCGAGACACCCGTTGCTCTTGTGATATTTACGGAACACCATATAATTGAAGGAAAGTAGCTTTAATAATAAATCCATTTCTCTTCCGTAAGTACGAAACATCGTCATCCAGCTTATCCACCCGTAATGCTATTTCCATCTTGTGACAGGTGATATTTTTACGGTCATAGCAAAGAAAGCGAGCTAAGAATATTACGAAAATGTACGAGGCCATCCACGCTATAGCAGTGTCAACGATTTAGCAGAATCAAGTAGCGTCACCGATCGATGTACCGACAGTCAGAGCTGTTTCGATACATTCCATCTTTTTCAATGGGGATTGAACCGCAGTTAAAAATAAGGGTACACTTCGGATGATTTTGTCGCAGATTTCGAATCCTTGTTTCCTCGAGTTTCCCTCCAATTCCACGTTCAGTCGGCTCGAATAAAGGTGAAGTTTGAATACGTAAGCCTGATCGATTTTCTAACTTCTACATCACGCGTATGCGCGAAGTTTCTTTTTTGCCAGTAGAATTACGCATGCTGGTCGGAAGAAATTTTTCTAAATTTTAGCATAATTATTGTGCTGGTGTGCGTAAAATTGTAATTGATCGCGTAGCGAGCGAGAAAAGATATCAGCCCTGTTGGTATTCCTGACGATGACGCTGGGAAAAGGAGGAGGCCGGCCATTTGCGTGCCTTAATTGTCTCCGTCGAGTATACTCGACGTTCACGGCGAGTAGGTTTCGCGATTTTCTAATGCGAGTCTGAAGATCTATGAGCACCGGCTCGATAAGAGCACTCGAGTATAAACGAGTCGAATAATGAACTTCTGCGACGTATTACGAATCAACGTCTGATCTTTACGCTAACCATTAATCCGATCATCCTTGTGCTTCGTGTTCAAAATTATCATATGAATTTCTCGCATAGTTTCGTCGTTTTATCCAATTTGCATTCGTGTATAATTGGATTTGCACGGTCAACAATGATATATACGGCAATCAAAATATGGATCGGAGACTTAATAAAATCTTCATTTTACGCTGACGATAAAGGAGAAGCGGGAAAATGATCCTTTTTCCGGTCAACCGGGTTCCATTAATCAGGCTTTTCTCCGCACGTGTGAACGCAGCAGCGCGATATCATCGGCGCGTCGTTTAATTAATGTCTCCCTCGGAAGAACGGCTCGTGATTGCGATAAATTTATTGAATTCGACCACCACGATGCGCCGTGCCAGCTCGGTTAACCTCCTTTTTCCAAAATTCTAAATTCCTCTTACATTTCTACGATATACTCGGTTTTGAAAGGAAGAATAAGCTCGAAAGCAACTAAGATGTTCCAGCTCGTTCCGAGAAATCGAAATAGGTATCGCTGGGTAATTGTTTCGTCCATTTCGAACCACGCGATTCTATTTCCTCTTATGCCACACGTACGATAACTTGTCAGTGTCGAGGAAATTTATCGCTGCTGAAATGAATGCTTGCCGGCGAACGGTTCCGGTTGTAACAAAGCTGCTTTTAGTCGCAAAGGAAACGTCATCGTCTCGAACTTGTAGGATGCATATAGGCTATAGATATAACATGGACACTGGCCGTTTCTCGTTAATATCGTTAATCAGAGTGCTTAATTTATAACAATTGATCGATACAAGGTATCGTATCATTCGGGTCGTAAAACGAGTACACGTACCGCGTGAATCGTAAAAGTCGAGGAGTCTCGTAAAACTGCACGATCGTCAAGACCTTAACGACGGTTTAAGGGATTTTAAGACTCGTTGCAAACGAGACCTTTAAAATATGGACGAAGATCGGTGGTCGAAGATTTCGAGACTCACAAATATCGAGACTCGATATTTGAGAAGTTTCGAAAGTAACTCGTTAGTTAGGCGTATCGTCTCGATAGTATCTGCTATGGTTACCTATTGTTCGCGCGATAAATCCACAGTTGAGATTGCTATACGAGCTATATGTAAAATTAACGGGGAAAAATAAATCTCTCCTTATTTATTAGAACGATTTGAAAAGCAATATTTAAATTTAATTCTACTAGGAATAATATCAGGCTTAACGAGTGAAACGTATTCCGATTGCTTTCGCTAACCAATAGAGATAAACGAGGGCGCGAGTAGTCGGTAAAGGATACGTTGAATTATTTTCTTAGAAGTTCGATTCGCGATCCATGCGTGAAACACGTTTAACCGGGCAATCTGAGCAAACGCACTCTCGCGTGATTTCTCATTCATCGCACCGATATCACACGACCTCGTATCGAGTGGATTTACGAAGACCCTGCGTGTTTATAGGGGATAAAATGTGGCCTATTCGCGTCAGGGACGCGTGCCGATCTTCGTGCTTGTTCTTCGTGCATGCAAAGCGACGCGTCCGAGTAGAAAAGCACAAGCTTGGAGGTACGTAGTTGAGCGCGCGGAAAAAAAGGTGTGGAAAGACGAAGCAGCTTGACGCCTGTGCGTCATGAATAAAAGATCGAAGGAAGGATCGAGCTTCTACCGAGTGACTCCGTTCCCGTTACCGTATCGATTGCCTTTTTCGCGTGTTTCGATTTGTCGCGAAATTCCGAATCGCCCATGGGGTCATCGTCCATCGCACCATGATCGTTCCTCCCCGCGCAAACGTTATCGACTTTTTCGATACTTCCTAGTTCCGGTTCTTACAGCTGTGTTACAGTTTCCGAAGCTTGGTGCAAGTTTCAAGTAACGCCACGTATTACGTCTCGCGACTGAGAATTTTTCCAGGGATCTATGCCGACGTTCAAAATGCGAGAAGAACGTGTAATCTACGGGATAATACGCGATAATTCGCATAACCGATAAAGCTCGTTAACCCGATAATTTGCAAGCGATCGATCGATGCAGTTATCTGTATATTAGTTACGCGTCGTTATGTTTTTACTCCTTGATTTATGCGTTATATCTCTTAATAGTTATTGACGATTATCATTGCGTACTACGATATTTTACATTCGTTTTTCGTTTTGTCCCATTCTATACGCTCAACAACGCAATTTATATCCATGTTTTCTGCCGTATTTCCTATTGTTGTAAATATTTGTCTTCTATTCGCTCGGGTCGCGTTTCCCACTCGATCGAATATTTATATCGCAGTGGGAGAGATTAATCATAAATTAATCGTGCGTTTATTTATCGAAATTTGTTACACGCGAGCTATGCGTCCTAGGTATTTACGTTTCTTTCAGCAAAGTTGCCGGAACAAGGAACAACGACGGTATAAGATAAATAACGAGTCGGGGAAAACAAAAATTGTCTCTCCTTTATGTAATGTACAATAGGATATAAAGGCAAAAGTTCCGGAGACAAAATTATCGTTGCTAATACTAGACGCGGATGCTCGTTGTTCTCTCATTATCTTTGTTCATTAAAAGTCTTTCCAAGGCTTGATAGTTTGAAAGCGTGTGCAATTTTTCGTTCCTTCTTCGGACAGTTGGGTTTTTAATGGACTTTTAACCTACGAACTTTTTCTTCGACGGACTGCTCTTTACGAAGCGGCATCTGTTTTCTCCTCTCCTCGAGAAACTCGTACAAAAGTTTACCGGTTTATGAGAAAATCGGTGGCGTCCTGTTCCGGGCCACCATATTGCCACCATCTGGCAGGACCTCGAATCGGTTCCAGAGAATACAGGCTGTATGGTTCTCGTCTACTTCCGTTGCCTTCCCTGTTCCCCGTACACGAATCGAGATTGTCGCGATCCTAGAATATTCTCATCCAACTCCGACACTTCGTAACTTCGTCACGGTGCATCGACGGCATTATTTTCTGCTTCGATATTTCCCGAGAAATTTCATAATATTTTCCTATTTTTCCTCTCTTTCCTTCCTCTTTTTACCTTCGACGCGGAATACGCGTATTGGGAAACGCGGATAACGAGCTGTTGCTCAGGAAATAATTATGCACATTAGACCGATGTTCGAATCATTCGTTAATTCGCGTATCAAGCCGTGTATACATCGAGCACGGGATAACAAGGCAAACGGAATATATTCGCTGCGTCCCATCAACGTGTCAACGTTATTTCCGCGATGAAATCATACAGGGACGGTGCGTATTGTTGGTCGGTGCGAAAATAGGTCGATCTTGTTTTCGAAATAGTTTGCACTTTGTCGATGATTGACGTTATGAAAAATCGAAAGCGCTTTAAATTTACGATCGATACCTCCTTTCCTTCGTTGGGGGGTGAAAGATGAAGATGTTCGGAAAACGCGAGAAACGATGTCACACAGTGGCGCGGCTGGAATTTATAATGCGAGAAAGTTTCGATCGTGATACGCGCGTAAACGACGCGATAAAAATTTCGAAATGCTCCGCCCATCGCGTCGACCCAAAATTATCGTCCATTAAAGATAATTACGAAGCACGTTGAACGAACGAGCGAACGTTCATCGCACGGCCAAGCGAAATTCATAAATTCCTTGATAATTATTCAAATCCTTGCCCGTTAATATTCCACCCTGTTCCCTAAATTGATCGTCTATCGCTCGTAAGCCGATTGAAAATTATACTTGTCCCGGAGATCTGGAGTTGCACGATCGTGGAAGAAATTTACGGATTGCATCACCGATAGATTAGAGCGTGGAGGAAAAGAAAAATTCGTCGAGTACGCGACGGCAGAGTCCGATATTCGAAGACGAACTTTCTACGACATTCCAGAGACAATTCGCTATTCGAACCAGAAAATTGGAGAAGTTCCTGACTCCCGACGGGATTTCCTCCTCGATCTCGAGCGCACGTGTACCGATTTCCGAAATATTCATATTGCTCCCGGCCACCGTGAAATTTATACTCGGCGCAGCAGTTGAATATAACGTCGAAACGCTTCTATCGTGCGCTATGTACGCGTATCGGTAAACCAGCAACTAACGCGTCCCGCTTACTTGGCCATGCCGATGCTCGAATCGATTAGTCGATCGATAGGACGATCCCGAGATTAACAAAATATTCTTCGATCCGAATCGATCAAATTTTTCGACACTCGCGTATGAGTATACCCGGCTCGTGATCATTATACTCTGTACCGCGTTGCACGACACGTTCCATCGAATCTTTTCGGCGTGTCTGTTGTATCGGCACGCTCGTAATCGGAGACATTCCTCGGCGGTTCGAATTGAAATTCTAGTCTAGTACGAATCGATCTTTGGCCAGCACTAGGTGTCCTTTTGTAGGCGAACACGCGTCGTGCATTTCCAGTTACAACGAGCATGGAAGCTTGCACCTCTGCTTCCAGCACGACAGGGTACTTTTAGGGAACGCCCCTATATTCCTTCGTACGATGCCAAGAATAATATCGTTTCGTTTCGGATGGTCTACAGGTTTCTCCGATGTGTCTGTTTCTTTGTACTCGCGTCTTTACGCGAACTTATGCCAAAAGAGTAGATAAAATTTCGCTCGTAGAAAAGGTATTCGCTGCGCTATACTTGATAACAAAGGCAGCGTAACTGAACCGGTATCGATACGTAGTTACGAATGGCCAGTTAACTGTGTCAGTTCCGAATTTCTATTGTTTCCGAGAGGCTCAATTTGCCACCCTTGATCGCGTATTATTGCAGATATCACTCGTACAATTGCTACTGCAAAGTAAGCGAATATCGTTGAAGCTAAAATGAACGATATACGAGTGTAACAACACCTGTACTCATAGTTTATCGTTTAATTTTAACGAGCTCGGAAGTGTATAGGTTAAACATTGAGGCGTAGTAACTTGGATGGTTAGGGTGAGATCTTTCTTTCCATGATATTTTGTCGATATCGTTCCACTTTCGTTTAATCTTTTTTTCACAAATTTGCGCGATGCCGCGATGAGAATACGACGAAGAAGAAAAATTGGAAAGTTCGCGACTGACGATGAATCGCGAAGTCAGCCAAGGGTTTTCAGGTTGTATGAGACATTTAGTAGGAAGGTGATTAAAAGTTTTAGGTTTTCCGACGATTTTACTTTTCTCACGGTTGAAAGTGTCGTAAGAGTGTCGTAGATGTTCGTGGGTTTCCATGCAATTACAGCCACAGAACCGTAGCTTCTCACGAGAATTGGGTCGTGCAAACGTATCTACGATATAATCTCTTGTCGCGTTTCAAGATATCGGTCGGTCATTTGGTTTAGTGGACATAAACGTGCGTTTATCGCAGTACAAGTAACACGGACGATAATCTACAAGGAGGACACGATGTTCGGATTTCGTGGAAAGATTCCTTTCTGGGTTACGCTTTAGACGCGTAACAGGTACGTCGGACATGTAGAAAAGAAACGGACAAGTTGGAAGAGGTGCGAACGTATAGGAAGAATACAGCCGGAATCACGTTCTCTCGAAGCTCCTGCTTCCATTGCATAGCAGTAGGGTTGTCAGTCTTATGTCCAACTAGTTCTCCCTTATCTATTCGTTTGTCTATGTACCTTCTACGTATGTTTTGGATTATCCGTATCGTTTACCGCGCTCGAGTGCAAACGTGTTTCGACTATTTGCGAGAAAATCGTATACAAAGAGAGAAAGGGATACTCAGCAGAAGCGTGTATCGGTTTCCGCTTGGTATGCAGGATAATTTATCGTTGGTGAGTTTACAGGGTTCGCCCGTTGCCAGTGGAGCGGAGAATCAATCCTGTCTGTCTTTTCCAAATAGTAATGGTCCGCGACACGGCCAAAGCTTAGTCGCGGCACCCGCTAACTTAAAAGGACAAGGGAAATGCGATTTTCTCTTGCAATTTCTCGCGCAAATGAAACAGCGGAGCACCGACATCGCGTTGCATTTTGCGCTATATTATTCTTCGATTACGTATCACAGAGCGTTAAGAACAGGAGCGAAAAATCGTTAAACGATTTCTCAGGTTTTTCCCTATACCTTTCAGAGATGGGCATTGCGCGTAGATTCGAGGGCGTTAAAATGCTGAAAGTCGTGGCCATACGTATCTTCGAGAGAAGGGAGTAAAGCCACGCGAGAATATTATAGGTACTTCCTTCGTTGAAAGTTACTCTTCCTTAAAGTTGATGAAGCGTTTCTTCATAGTAGGAAGAAAATTGCTTCATAGCAGAGCGATTTCGCGCATCTATGTCGTGAATAATGCAACATGAATCTTAATCACGCTCTCATTGTACGTACTCACGGGAAATACAAATTTTCGTCGGTAAGTTCTGCACGCACGCGCTCGTGTGTGTGTGTATGTGTGTGTGGGTCGGATCGAGGGAACGCAACGAGGGGTAGGTAGGAAACTGCGGTTCTTGGCGCGTCGACGCTTGCAACATTAAAACCGAGGAATTACGGAACAGCCTTCTAGATGGAAGGAAAGGGTTTCTACTCTCTCGGACATTCCCTCTTTCATCCGCCTGTTTGCCGGTCTCTTGGCGTTGCTCGCTCGGCGAACGGGCCGTTTGGTCTGTTGCGCGAAACGACCAGGTTTAGCCCTTCGCTTCGAGATACGTTTCCCGATTTCCGCTCTTTGCCATGGCGAGTGACCTCAGCCTGAGGCTTGCATACGCCAGTACGCTGCTCCGATCATTTATTAACGAGCATGCCTCGTGAGAAAGACGGAGCAACGGGAGGAGAACGCGTGGTGCATCGGGTTTACGTTGCTGAAATGCATCGTGTCGACACCGCGACGCTCGCTCAGCCGGTTGAATTTAAAATAGCACGCTAGACGCTTTACACGGTGTTTCGATAAATAATTGATGCTTACCGGAGTTTACGCGCGACACGAAACCTGTACGAGTGAAATGTTTAAGGCGCGAACGTACGACGTTTCTGAGGTTCCCCCGAACCTCTTTTCTGTTACGCGAAAACTATTTAAGACCCTGCCAACTAATACGTTCCGCGTATAGACATTCGTCTTTCCGCAGATTCGATTCGAAGCAAAGAACGTATACAGGTGTATGAAAGGTATCTCGGGGAACGGAGACCGCGAGGCGTGGAACGTTTTCTCGGAATGCGCAATGCCGAGGCCGCGTGTGCGTGCAATCTGCAGCACGGCCATTTATCGATGTGCCTGCTTTACGCAATGGCATGCAAGCTTGTGTACGATGCGCATACTTCCTTGGTGCTCATCGGCCCATGTATAATACCCGCATACAGGTCGGCTTGCAGCCAGTATATACACGGGCGGGTCCACTTGTACGCGAGCCGCCTCTCTTGCATACATCATCTGGAACGCGTATATTTGCCTGTAGGTATACATATACGGAGTACTCACTATTCCTGGACCAGCGAATCTACAGGGTAGCATAGCGTTACCGCCAGTCTGCGCCAGGACATCCTTGACAGGCGCAGCTACCGAAGGAAGGACGTTATTCCGATTCTGCGTCTCCTCGTTGACCAGCTTATCGCCGCGAATAGCACCATCTGCAAATATCGAAAACAACGTTTCGTATTATACATATCGATCGTCAAAGATTACCGTTACCGTTTGTTTGCGTTAATTCGAGGAGAATCGTAAAAAAGAACAAACCGTGTTTCCTCTGCTCTCGTTCAACGCCTCGTCGATGCACGAACGTTCTTCGAGGAAATGAATTTCAAAAAAACGACCTTTTGTAGTGGCATATTGGGAAAGTTTGGCATAGTTCGAGCAAACCTTTCTATCGTACGTGTATTTGTCTTTTCTTTACGCGCAAAACTCCAGTCGTTAAGCTTTTATCTTTTCATTGTTTATTCCCGTCTCTATAGTCGCTCGAAAACACGATGTCTCGATTTACACTGGCGCGTTCTCCTCGCCGGTTTAAGGAGTACGGTGCCGTTCTAGCGTGTAACCAGAAGAGTCTCGTTGGTCGAACAGTCCCCGCTGGACGGAATTTTCGAATAACGTACGTGTAACGACTTGGAGGCGAGCCGAAAACTCAAGAAATTACATTACTCGAAAATATCGCGCGACGTCCACGAAGACCACGGAAGTCGTTGCACCGAATGCTGATCGAACGAGCCAAAAGATCGTGCCAAGTCAACAGAGGTCAACGCGATGTTTTTCGGTTTCCATCGGTCCACGGTTTTCTTCGTTCAATTGTTCTTCCGGCCATTTTCCTCGTAGATCGAGGGAAGAGAAAGGCTCGGAGAGCGCGAACCGATTCGGGACAGATAATTCGTGCTATCGGTATTCGAATTCGGAATGGACAGTGAAAGTGTAGTCATTGATAGGGAAATTTGGCGTCACGGGTCGAGTTGAATGCAGAAAGGTGAAATTTGGAATCGACGCGACATCGTATCAAAAGTCGTCGTTTCGGCACTCCCGGTCAAACGCGATTCGAAACGTTGACTGGAGCGTTGGTTGCAACTAGGTCGATGGTAATTACCGAAGTTATTCACTCAGCTATGCAGACGGAAACGAGGCGGTACGGTGGCCACAGAATTTAAGATTCGCTCTACGTTCACCAGCGTAAGGAAGGATCTCGGTCGCCTCTTCCACTGGCCATCTGCCTACGATCTCGCTGCCATCCTGGTTGACGAGCTTCTTAAATTGCATTACCTATTAGAGCGAGTGCCTTAAAATTGTACGCTCCTCTCAGCCCCGGCCGTGCCTGCTAATTTGCAGCGGCAAAGAGAGAGGCCGGTAACTCGGGGTTAGCTCGGCTTATCTGCTCAGCTGCAACGTTCGCAAAGGGGCTTGCAAACCACTCTTCTCCTCTGTCTCTTGATTAAAGCGACGATTTTTTGACTCCGAGGAGATGGAATTACGATCTACTTCTTCCGGTACGAAAGAGGGAATCTGAAAAGGCGAACGTCCCACGGTTCGTATCCACGTTTCGTGAATCGCGTCCAAATCGAGCGTAGAATACATCGTCGAGCAATCGCCGATAAGGAAGAGGAAGCGTGTAAAGTCCTCGTATCGATCGAAATTCGAGGTACGTTTGTTTTCGCGGAAGCAAGTATTGTTTGCCTCGAAGCGTTCCGAATCAAGGAAACTACCTTTTAAATCATTCCGTACGGTGCAGCATGGTCGTTCAAAGTAGGTAATTTCTTTACGTCGCCGTAGAGAATAGGGTCCGTTTTATAGCTTTTGCGAATAGAATAAACAGATAGATAAACAGAATCGATTCGCCGAGTCCGTTTTACAACGTCTGGTACGTTTCGAACGAGTTTAAATCGTTTTGGAATTATTCGAAGATCGACGATTTCGCTTCGTTAAATGCGACAATTTCCTTTGCGTTTACGCGAGGAGAAGGCGACATGGATGTTTCGTGATATCGCGTTAGGGCATGTGTTTACGAAAACACGTAGTATAGCGACGTGTTACGTAAAACAAGATACCAGGGAAATGAAATAGCTCAAGGTGACAAGACTTAGGAAGAGCTTTGTATCCGTAAAGGTACGGTTCTTCCTGTTGGTTGCCTTGTATCAGGCAGCTTGGTAACGCGTCGTTTACTTTGCGGATGAACAAGGTGAAATGCCTACAGATACGTTTGCTAACGTTAGCGATACGGACTGGCAACCGGCGAAAACGCAGCTTTCGACGATAAGTGTCGACGACACGGTTCAACAACTGGAAGCATTTTAAATTTCGCTCGATCAACTTTGCTTTCGCGCAGAATTTTCAGAAAAGTCCGAAACGATTTGGTCAGATTGGGATTCGATTCAATTTGGTTGATCGTGTAAACACGCGAATCGGCGCGTGTTACCGCTTCCCCCGATGTGGTGCTTAAAGGGCTTTGACTATCGGATAAAGGTCGGCGTGAACTTTGCGAACAACTGTTACGAGAAGGATCAACGATGCGTCCAGTGGATGATCAAATATCGACGAGCATCGATACAATCGCGCGTAAATATATACTCCGCTAGAAACGAACATTTTTCTGTACCGCATCACGGTATATCGAACGTTTGTTGGTCGACTCCTTTGACTCGTATCAAATATCGCGAGTCGAATTTGCGTTTCGTATCACTCGTTTCGTGATTTATCGATTCCAACGTTCGCCGAACTCGCGATAGTTTTATGGTTTATCGAGACAAGGAAAGAACAAACGTTTATAATTGGACGATTTGCAGGGATTGATTCCGAAACGACGAGACGTTCAAATTTGCCGATTCCGAGAGTGGTCGACGATAAATAGTAGTCGATTACGAGTCAACCGGAGAACGCTAGTCTTGGGAGAATAACGGAAATCGAGTCATTCTTGCAGAGCAGGGGGAAAGATCTTTCTTCGGCACTAGAAAGTAGCCAATAACGATGCAAACAAGTTTTCCTGGACTTGGGAGCAGAAAATAAGAAACTACTTCTTCTCGATAGAGGATAAGGGCAGTTTACTTTTTATAGCGTGGATTTTTTCCAAGAAATTTCTCTTACCGTCGATCTGCTTGCAACCATTTACATCTTCCGCCTTCGACTGAGTAAACGTCGATTTTCCAAATAAATTTTTACCCAGTGGAACTTTATTGTTTCGCGACGACGCAAGACTCCTCTTCGTTATTCTTTCCGTTTTGGATTATTCGATGCATTTTTCTTTTTTACAGAAAGATCCGCGAAAATATCCGTTTAACGACCGAGATCGTGATTCGAGTGAAAGTGGACGAGCGATTTCGCGACGAAGCAACGCGAATCGCAACGAGAGAAATACTATTTAATTCTGCAATTGGCAAACTAAATTTACTCACGATTATCACACCGGTTACGTTTTCGTTAAAAGAACCGACAGCTACTTCCTTTCTTCCAGTCTCTGTTCTTTCTTTTCGCGAATTGTACGCTTTACGGCCGCACGCGACCGTTTTACGGTATAGCTTTTCGTTTCGATGATACGAATCGAAGTCGAGGAAAGGTTACAGTGTTCGCGTGACACTATGCAAGAACGTGGCGATTTTCGCGTGTTTCCCAGAGCTTCGTTACTTTATTATTCGTTGACGTTCCATCGACCCGACTCTTCGCTTTGTTTTACGACCGACGTTCCGAAAAATCGCAAAAAGCAAGTTTCCACGTTAACGTCATGCTCGCAGAATTATTTCGTGAAATTTATCTACATCGTTACGGTAAAGGATAAGCTCCGCACCTTGGATGAAATAACTTATTCCGGGACAAGCGATACTTTTATCTTCGTTAAAGGTATTTCGCGTTAAACGTGTTTCAAGTTGCCGGGCGAACATATTTTACCGTTTATGCCTGCTCTCAACCGTCGACATTTGTCTCGGTTAGCGCATAGTGGCACATCGGGAATCCGTGAGATGTTCGATAAAGGTTTACAGCCGTTAGAGCTGATAGTTTTCGCGCAATAAAAGGTAAACGCGAGTTCCTCTTCGTGCTTTCGCAGCTTTTCGTATGCTAATGTCGAAATAACATCGATTGACGAAACGAGACCACTTTTGCACGGTTCTAGCGCCGGATCTCTCGATGCTCGCAAAAATTCGAAATTTCGCGAGCGAAGAAGAGCCGCGGCAAAGAGGAAGCGCGAAGAAAGTGTCCGGAAAACTGGAAGAGAACGGGAGTGATGGCGAATAGAGGAAGGCTATCGGTCTGCTCTATCTACGGATCCGGGTTCATCGTGAATACGAATGAGCTGCTGGTCGATCAGGCTGCAGCACTAATTGAGAAAGTTCGCCGGTACCGCCGCTAGTGTTTCCTCTGGATGAAGATAGCCGACCACCTTTGGGGCTAAGTCTGCTCCTCTGTTCCTCTTCTTCGTGATTAAGGCCTCCTGTTCCTTTGGACGGGTTTCCAGCGTCGGAGCACCAGAGTGAGAGAGAGAGAGAGAGGGGGAGAGAGAGGACGGAAACGCGGTGGTACTCTCCGTGGGTGAAAGCTTGTTTCCTTTCTTCTCCGTATTCTCTTTCCATGATCGTCGCGATTATATTATCAACCAGGGAATAACATCTGGACTTACCGATCGGACGTAGGAAGTAGCGCGACGATGCCAGCAACAGGAAAATCAATCGGAGCGCCTCCATGATGGTTCCGATTCACGCGTGCATCGTGCGTTTATCCAGCGAGCTCGCCTACAATAGAGAAAGGCGTGAATAGGTATAGGAACGCGAAGCGACGTTCTCGCGTAATCCATAGTTCTTCGGGGTTGCCCGTTTTATCGGATACCAACGTTATGTATAAATTGATAATTGTTACGCAGGAATGATAACTCGTCTTTTCGACTTTCTCGATTACAATGAACCGTTGGTTAATTAAGAACAATCCCGCGATCTACGGAATAGAGCGTGTACTCTTTATAGATTGAGAGGGAGAGTGTATTCGTTTCGCGCAAGTGGTATAACAATAGAACAGTTCACCTAATTAATCCGCGATACGCCCAGCTTGGATCGCAAAGCCTTATCGCGAGTGAAAGCACCTGTACATTGTTAATGCCGATCGATGACTACGATTCGCATACATCTACCGTACACGCATTGATCCGTTCGAGCCTATAGCGAGGCAAAAGCTCGTTGGTTCGGAAAATGTGTCCGGGATTTCGCGGAGATGTATCGAGTATCTCGAATAATCCAGGTAAAGGACGGAGTATCGGCTACTCCTCCACGTGTACAGGTTCGGCCAAGCTTCGGTGCGGACCACGAACGAAACACGTCGTGAACCTAGTCGACCGATCATCCTGCCTCCCTTCTAGCTCCGGCTCTCTGTTGCGCCGTTAATCGAACGCCAACGCGTCTTCCTTTTCTCCACGTTCGGCCATCCCCATTCGTTTTCCTTCTCAGGGCTTTTCGATCACGAGATTACACGATTCTATGGACAGATGCTACGAATTCATACAGGAATCGCGCGTAATACGTACCCCGAAGTGGCAGGTGGGCCGAGATAATTGCAGGTTAACGAATTCATAATCAGGTTGGACGCGAATCGATAACGAAGCAAACGCGAAATAAAACTGGGAATCGTATTGCGCGTTTCATACGAGGTCTGATTAATTCGCGTAGATCCACGCGTATATGAATATTTATTTCCGCAGATGCATTAACGCGATGCGATGTTGTTCTCGCGCGTTCGTGTTCCCTTCGAACGATAAACGTAATTAAAATGTTTCACAACGGCGACGCGTGTCGAAACGCATACGGATGATACCGTCCGAAATGGATGTATCCCGAACGATTAAGAGTTCATTATTGGCTGTTCGGATCGGCTCGATGTTTCCGATGTACCGGGTAAAATGGACTTTCTTCCTATCGTTTCGAGGCGATTGTAACATGTACGGACTATCCGTTTTCAGTTTCACGCGATGGAAACCTGGACCGGAACAACGCGCGTCCAGTGGGTTTAGCAAGTTCGGCTACGAGCTCGTAATTTCGCCACTTAATTAGACGGTGCTTTAACTCGCAGCTATGCTGGATACAGTTGCGTTCTCGGGATGAGAGCAACCGGTTGGTGTTTGCGGGTGTAAATAGAGGCGAGCTAGGGAAGAAGAGAAACCGACTCTGTCTTATCTGCGCGCTTTAATTTAAATAAACTTCTACCGAGTCAAGAATAAGTTTTAAGGGTGTCCGCGTATACCGATGTCACTTAATGTTCAAGTCATTGTGTGGAATATTAGCGGCAAACTTGTTTCTACTCACGAATACCGCGATCCTCGATTCGTCACGCTGACAACGATGAACATACCTAATCCATTCGTCTGGCGTTATCCAGAGTTTTATTAATTGAAAGAACTTGTGGCTATCGAATATGGATTTGGCTCGAAAGATATCCGAGAGTTAGAAGACGTAAAACGCGCGTTTGAATTTCTTTGAACGATAAGGGTGCAGAGTGGAGAGTTCTATGGCGAACTGAGGGGAAGCAGGAGAAACGAGAAACGAAAACCGAGAAACGGGCAAATTAATGTCAGTGCGGAAAGCAGAAGCTCGAAAACCTCGAGAAGAGGAAATATAAATGTGGACATTTCCATCGCGGGTCACGTAGTTTTCTTTCTTGCATTTGTCGCTCTTTTCGTCACTGGTGTAGGGGGGAGGGTTAAAGAAGAAAAAAAAAAAAAAAAAAAAAAAAAAAAAAAAAAAAAAAAAAAAAATAATGAAAAGAAGAAAAAAGGGGCCTCGGTGGGGTACGTGGCCTTTTTGGTGAAACGTGCTGTCGCGTCTTCAAGAAGAACTGCTGTAAGGTAAAGAACGAATAAAGCAAGGAAGAAAATTGGAGTGTTTGCAAAGGTCGCTAGGGAGCAACCACGCGAGCGCAATTGGCATTCTTAGCCGCGCGATTGTCGACGAATTTCACCGATTCGTCTTCTTTCTTGCCTTTCCTCGTCTACGTTTTTCAGTCTTTCTCGCGAAATTAGGAAACGTCGGATTAACGTTACCGTATTTCGGTGTCGGTGAAAGCGGAAGGTAGACGATCGGTGCGGCATGGATAACTCGATTCCATCGATCAAATAATTACCATCGTTCATGGAAATAGTGACAGTCCGCTTGGATGATCGACGTTTCGTTATCTCTACTCGGGATGAACTTAGCGGAAAATAACGGCGAATAAAGTCCGTGTAATGGAGGTTTGCGAGTAGTCCCGTGGCTTTGGACAAACCGGATGGATACTGTGACTCGGTCCGTTGCACACGATGTATCGTCGATGTAATATTTAACCCCTTTCGCAGTTTTTCTCGTGGAAAAACCGGCCTTACGCGGAATCGTGATTTACCGTCGAGCGAGTCGAATTATCGATCGCTACTACCATCGATATATTAACGGTGATACATTCTCGCCATGGCCGATGCTATTGCTACGGGGGTCCTATAATATCCTACATACACTCGATATCGTTTCGTTTCATTTCGTTTCATTTTGTTTCATTCTGTTTCATTTCGTTTCATTCCGTTTCATTTCGTTTCGTTGTCACGTCGTAACGTATGGAGGGATATTTCTTCCTCTAACTTTCGTTCGTTAGTACGCCAAGTATATCGAGGATATCCGAGGCCAGAAAATAGTTGGGTTACGAATAACCTTTGAACATTCGTCCTTCGTTTAATTTCGAGTAACGAGTATCGGAACAAAAATGACGAGTTTTCGTTAAATTCAGCTCGCGATTGGTTCGATTGCGATCGGTTGAAACGTGATCTCGCAACCCTCGTCGATCCCTTGGTACTGTTAAATCTGAACGTTGGCGCGTGCCAGAAAATCGGGAAGAATTTTAAATTTAGAAGGGATAGGACGGAACACAAGATGGTAACGCGTGAAACGAATAAGGCGAAAAGCGTAAAGAGAAAATTGGCTTTCCTTGGGTGGCAGTTGCACAGAGGGAAGCCTCTTTGCCTGAAAACGTCTGCACGTGGCGGAGAAACCGCACATAGGAATACCTGAATTATGTATACAACGCCGTAAGCCGGCCGGCTTGACGGTGTAACAAGCTGTCGATGTCAAGGTAACGAACGAACGGCAACCCTTGCCACGTAGAATTTATTGGCACGTCATAACGAAAGAGGATACTTGTCCGCCTCGCACCCCCTTGCCACGTCCTCGATTCACGATTCAGGATTCAGGATTCAAACCTCTTCATTTAGTCGGTTGGAACCCTTCGTGTGTCAGCGAGTTGTTACGAAGGATTCCGCTATGATTTCATGCCGAGTAGATCTTATTCGATGCCAAGCGCATCTTGCGAACCGTATACGTGTATATCTTCCTGTATCGTAATTTAGTTGTACGGTAAATGTTTAAACCTGGTAACTTTAAAGCGAAAAGTTTGTTACGGAACTTCGGAGATATCAAAAGTTAATATCGCTGTTACAAATGAACGGAAACAGAAATTTCGAATGAAACGATAATCCCGTTGCGAGAAATTCACAGGACACTGGGCGTAAATTGGCACGCAAACGCGAAACTCTCGCCCAGTCGTTCCTAGCGTGAGCTTTAAATTTTCCATTATTTATTTCAAATTTTTCAACTCCTACCTATATATTTTAAAAAGATATAAGTCAAATCCAGCATCGAAACTTGAAATAAGATCGATCAGGTTTATCCTATCTATCAACTGATACAATTATCCTCTCAGAGTTCTGGTTTCGTTAACAAGCTGATCCAGCCATCCTCGTCGTTACCAGTTCATTGTCTCTTTTTGCGAAATTCATGTTAATCTCAAATTTTTATCGAAGCATATCCAATCTCCAGGCAGAAATAATCATATTACATTCTCGTTGGACAAAAGTGTAGCGAACGGGGTTGTTAACGAGAGATTGAATTTGCAAATAATAGATAATTAAAGCATAGTTGGTGAATTAATTTTTTACTTCGATACAATTTTCAGCAGCAGGATTTTCCTTTCTTTTTCGCTAAATTTTCGCGTTTAACGAATAATTCTGCGAATCACTTTTTCGTTATTTATTCGATACTTGAAAACGATTTTAATTTTTCCCTCGCTTCGTTCCTTCTTTCGTTTCGATCTTTCGTACCCGACTTTGCTATCGTTTCGATATCTTTCTTCTTCGGCATCGAACTTCTTTGCGTACAAGTATTTTCTCGATCGTTGACCTAAATACTAGGTTTATAGCATAAAGACGTATCACGGTCTGTGTAGCATAGTGTATCGTCCAATGGCAGGAATCAAAGAAGCTTTCGAGTAGCAATTTCAGTAAAATGTACAATTGATACATAAGTACTTTATTGACCCTTCGTTGCAGTCGCTATAATTGTGCTATTATCTTTGATACCGGTAGCTTTTATAATCATGTTATTACAGGGCTTTGTTTAGTATAACTGCAGAAGATAAATATAGACCGGACTTTGCTCGATTATAATTCGCGATCGTTTACGAATCGTGACGATATTTTATATCTTGTTATAACGCTATAACGCTATTGCGATACCGATTGAAGAGAACGATATCGGGAAAAAGCCACGCGCCTAATTAGAATTGTTCGCCTCGTACTTGGATACTTTTATGTGCACTCGAGTTGTTTCAGTCCGGAACTTTTCCATCTTATCGTATCGTATCGTATCGTATCGTATCCTATCCTATCCCATCCTATCCTATCGTATCCTATCGTATCGAGAAAACTTTCGTCGACCAAGTTTTATCGCTTCTTTCCGTCTTTTCGTTCTCCACCATTTGCGCGAGGAGGCATTAGATGTAGAAACAGGAAGATAGTACGGGCACTAGATCAACTAAAAACAAAGACGAAACGCTGGTAGAATAGGACGCTATATAACAGGTCGAAATATTGCTTCGATTTGCGGAGAGATGGTGACATTGCGCCATTTGTCGATTAATCGCAACGAGAGTATGGACAATCGGCATGGCACTATTAAAAGTATATAAATAATCGGGTAAGAAACGAATCTGACAATGAACATTTCGCATTTATTTTCATACCATCTATTTGTTTTCTCGACACCGGTCTATTCACCTAAGGACGCAGGTTCGGTGGTTCGGGGTTCCAATCTGTCCCGGAGAAGCCGGTATTTTATTCGACAAGCTATGTCACGCGAAAGATGCCGTTCTCTTTTATTCTTTCTCTCCGCTCCGTCGACTTTTTCTTTCCTTAAATTCCTCGGGACGAGGAAGAGCGAAAGGCTGTTCGCGTACCCTATCAATGTCAAACGCGGTGAAGAGAATTCTCGAGATTGCAGCACCGACGAATGGACGAGGGAATGAAAGACGCCCAAAGAAGAGACGAATCCTCCCGCTCAAACCGAGCGTGCTATGTTTTCCTTCATTCTCTTTCTCGTGCTTTTCCTCGAGCTCTCCCTTACTTCGCCGATCGGAGGAACGCTGACAAAAAGGGAGAAGGGAGGAGGGCAAAACGTAGCTCTCTTCATCATTCCTGAAAGGCTGATGAATCATGGCACAGAGTTCGACGTAAAACTCCTTGTTCGTTATTCGTTGGCTAATAAAACTTTCGCGCTCTTCTAATACACGCGAAAATCCTTTTTACCTTCAACGTTACCTTGCTTCGAATCGATTCGATTCATTAACGTTTGAAAGGTTTCGGAGGTAATCACAGCCATCGATAAATCTTATTCGTTTCGTCGAGTTCTACCACAGCGGATCACAGCGAAGTTCTGGAACGCGATGACGTCTTGGCGGCTGCTACATTCCTGTCAGACAGTTATATACCAGAGTCACGATCAGAGATACCGCGTTCGAGTAAAGGATAAAAGGAAGAAATGTGGGAGAGAAACCGGAATTGGAAGGATTGCGCGTAGGTATTTGCGAACGAAGGAAGAGGCGCGAATATAGGAGAATAGTTAAAGGGCAGTAGAGGACACGGAACCAAAGGCTGATAGGTTTGACGGGATTTAGTGCTTGTAATGCCAAACTCGACGTCTGGTGTTGCGGTCAGCTTCGGCCGATGTATTAGGGAAAGGCCGTCGGGATTACGGAGGTGGGGTAAACACGGACCCGTTCTAAACTGCGCGACATTTTCAAAGTTGCGTTGCACGATGCATCTCCCCTAAATGCATTAAAACCTCTTATTCGTGTACGTAGCTCGAAGGAAATGTCCGCGGTAGACGTAGACGTAGAGGTATGCGGGGAAAAGGTTGCCGAACGCGTCGAAAGAGAAAGACAACTCGATTGGAAGGGTAACGGAGCAACCGACATATTTCTGACAGGGTTATGTACGTGACACGTGGAATATTTAGCGAGGTTTCCTACGGGATAGGTGAAAAATTGTCGAGTCGGTGGCTGGACTTTAGTTACGAGGTTACACGTTGGTCGATTGCGCGTAAAAAATATCGTTTTCCGAGCATTTGTCTACGCGCTATTGCAACTGACCATCTTTTTTCGTTGCACCTCGCAAAGGTGACTAAATTCTCGGTGAACCGTGACCGGTTTATACGGTGAAGTACACATTTGTATATCAAAGCGATTTTTGAAATCTTTCGAGCGAGATGGAACGCCGCGGCGTGGCGTGGCGTGGCGTGGCGTGGCGGTCGATGCTTTCCCTCCGATTTTAGTGTCCGTCGAACCGTGTGTACGTTTCAGACTGTATAGTAGCTTCCCGTCCATGCCGCGTATTCGATTGCCATTTTTCGAGCACGTGCTCATTTTAGCCTCTTCCGTATTCTATCCCATTCGAAAGGGCTGCATTATAGATCGTGTGAAATCCAAGTGTCTGACCCCAATCGAATATCCGACTCGTGAGAGAAACAGGTACGGCCGAGGATGGGGAGATAGAGTCGGATAGATACGAAGAGAGCAGATACAAGGGCAAAGAGTAGAGTAGAGCAGAGCAAAGGACGGGAGAGATAGAAAGAGAGAAAGATCGCTGAAATCCCATGTGAATCCGATGGGTCACGGAAGTAGAGTGCATCGATCAATAAATCTCGATAGAGATAACGCTTATGTAAACGTTTGGAACTTTCCGCTTGTACCAATGGACAACTCCCTCCCAGTCATCTGCCAATGCTGTCCAGAGATTTTTACGCTTTTTATGCCTGACATGGCAAACCCTATTACTCTTCGTTATCGTGATACGAGAAACAATCGACCATGCGTGTTCGCAGGTGCAAATACGAGCGATTTCTTTCCAAGAGCGCACGACGTCGAAATGTGGCAAATCGATCGATGAAATCTCCATCTATCCAGATGGAAATATCTTTGGATCTTGGGAAACGGTCCGTTCTCAAAGTTGGGAAGAGAAAATGTTTAATCGTTACCGCGAAAATCGAAAGAACGAAGAAACCTAGAATAAGAATGAGAAATTTCGACACTGTCGTTTGTTCTACTTTACGGTCACATGGTTCGTGAAGTCGAGAAAGGAATATCGGGTTTCCTCTAGGTTTTACCAGCTTCACCGAGCAGAAAATTAGCAGATGATATCGAATTTACGTTCAACCCTGATAACGAAAATTGCTAGCAAATTAATCGAAATTGCAAATTGCTTCGATTCGGATACTAACTTTGAATAGACATGGGAACTCGAATCTTTTTCGCACCAGTCAACGACTTTCAGTCATTTTATTCGCGTTCCACGTTTCGGTATTGATTTGCTAATGCACTGGATATGCCAAAAGTTCAAAAGGGCGCGAAACAAGAAAGACGATCAAAAATATTCCGTCATACTTTCCGATTTGTCAGGAGTGTCGGTTGAAACGTTATAGCATACCGTGAGCTACCAAGTTTGCAGATTTATTCCGTTTGTCCAGCACGAAGATCGTCGAGACGAAGGGTACTCCTTTGTCTCTGCATTGTCGATGAATCGAGTAAATAAGTGATTGAAGTCGAGTTTTGAAAAGTAACCCGAAGTATGCAGTAATTTCAAGCTGCCCGCGTGATTCTTATCTATAATCTGAAAGAAATAATTTAGGTACAGTGGTTATTAATTTGGCACAATTACTCTACTTAACTCCATAAAAACAATTATGGCTGATTTTGCTAGATGTGTAATTATCTACTCTGTTCGTGGATATTACGTTCGAGTGTTGGTTCAAGTAAACTCGAGCGCAGTTCCGACGGCTTAAGAAGTACAGGAGCAAAAGGAGAGGAAGGGGGGGGAGAGAGAGAGAGGAGAAAAATATTGATTCGAAAGTAGAGAAAGAGCAAATAATTCGGCGAATTTAAAGGTGCAGTTTATAGATGATAACGAAGAACACGAACACGAGGGAGGGAAAAAATTCATGTGATTTGCGATAAGTATTGGAATTTAGGGGCAAGGAAAATAGATGGTTCGTGGGGCACGAACTCCGCAAAAGGAGGAAACGGTAGGGAGAGTACCACGAAATCGTAATCGAAATTGATCTATTACCCTCGGTTTCCAAAAAAACGTGAGTTTTTTCTAAAAAGACAACCTTCCACTTAACTTTTAAGATGGAAATAAATTTTCCAACGGATTTTATTTTTCGGGCAATACTTCGTTTTAGCCAAAAGTACAGAGAAAATAAAAATATTTTGACATGCATATACGTATCATGGTAATCTATCCTATGAAAGTGTGAATGCAGTTATAGTTTATAAAAAATGCATAAATTATCAAATTTATTACTAATAACAAGTTATAATTGTTAATCACAAATTTCTTGAAGCATAAATTAATAATTAAAACGAAAAAAAATCAACAAATTCCTGATTATTACAGAAGAGAAGTGATTATTAACGAAATCGGCAACGATCGTGACTTTTCTGCGATTTTCGGTTCATCAACATAAAGGCCGAGCAAATTCAGCTCAAGTTTATTTGTCGTTTTGAGTACGGAGCGATTACATCGAAATTTCCTTCGCGCAGGAGGGTTAGTGGCGGAAGGGGGTGGTCAATGGTCATTGGCTAGACCCTTTGGCTAGACGATGACCCTTATCCATTCCACCCATGATCCGACCCCCGTAAAGTTTATTATTTTTTTCATTAAAATTATTATAATTTTTTTTTTCATTTTTTTGTGCTGTATTCTATTTCTTGATTTTCTCATCGTTGGTTTTTTTTTCTTTTTTCCGTTGAACTTGTTTGTTTGTCTCGTCGTGGGGTTGATTGTTTCACTTGTTAGTTTCCTATCTTTTATTCCATTGTTCATTGGAGCTTCTATTTCTCATCTCTCATTTCACCTTTGTTTTCTAATTATTTTTTTATTTCCTTTCTACTTATTTCACTTCTTTTGATTGTTTCACTTGTTAGATTCTTATGTTTTTTTATTGGGTTCATTCTTTTATTCTATTGTCCATTGGGATTTTTATTTCCGTTCTCTCAATTCACATTTGTTTTACATTTATTTCTCTTGTAGCTATTTCAGGTATAATCGTATTATCGTATATAGCATCGTTGGGCATCGTGGGATACGCCTTAGTTTTAAGTTATTATAAGATGGATTCTAGGTTAAATTCATTGCGCGCGCCTTCCGTAGCGAGGAATGCTATTCAACTTGGAGCGAAACATATAAATTCTCTATCCCTTTCCTCCCATCCCTCTCCTTTACCGAATAGAGCATATAATTATTCTCGCGATAATTGCGATCGTTCGAAAGTACCGACTAGCCTACGTACTCGTGTACTAGACAACTCTATGTTTCGTAAGTCACCCTCCTGACTCGTCTCCGACACTCATTCGAGCCAATTTCGTCAATCCCTTTTGTAAGACACGAAATTTAACAGTATCAGTCGCGTCGCTTTACTTCTTCGCCTACAATATTATACGAGTGTGTGGTAAGGAATTCGCGTCAAACACGAGTCACCGGTGAGAGCCATAGTTCGTAGATATCCCAACGTAAACAAGACCGGTCAGGCTCGTGAAGAATTTTCGTCGATGCTTTGTCTCAGTTGCGTGTTATTCTTCGCCACGTTCGTACGGAAGTGCTCGACGCGTGACCGACTCCGCTGTTGATTGTGGCACGCGCCATTGTAGCTTCAATCCTAAGGTAAGTGGTTAATTTCTTTCATTCCGAGTCAGATCAGGATATCTTGATGGTATTAACACTTTGCACTCGAGAGGTAAGCTTCAGTCACCATTTCATACAATTTGGAAGATCGATATTAATTACTATATCAAATTTAATGTAATGTAACAGTGTGCAAAGTAGCGAAATCAAATAATTCTACAATTCTATTATTATACAATTCTTTATTTACTGCTAAAAAAAAGTATCGTCAGCTTTTTAGTAGAGAATCTTTGATTTTCTACTCTTCTCTAGCCAAAAAATCCTCGAGTGCAAAGGGTTAAGATATTTCGTATCTATAATAAATTTTCAAAGTTCCTATTCAACTTTGCCAATTTTCCGAAATTTTATTGCAGAACTGTATTCTTTTTTTTTTTTTTTTCTTTTGTAAAACTATACTACAGAATTCTAACGCGTGATTAAAACGCTAAAATTTTATCAGCCAGGAATGTTATTCTTCTCGTGCCGTATCTTCTCGTTAGATTGTCTGGTATTACGTTATCGTTATTAATATTTTTATATTATTTCGTATGTCGTTACTCGTACGAACAAAGTTGTGAAATTTTTGCTGGGTTTCGGATTAAGCGTATTTTCGAGGAACGAAACTTCCTGCCTCTTTCAGAAGCACGAGACGAGACGTAACTATGTACGTACATCCTGCATGCACGCGTTGAATAATAAATCGTATATTTAACTTTATGCAGACAACTAGAAAGGAGGAAACGTTGGATTCGCTCTGATCGTTATAAGGATAAAAAAATTAATAAAAACGTCGCATGTCTCGTTCTTCCTCCTCTTTCTCTTTTTCTCGTGTATTTCTACTTCTTTTCTCAAAAGTTAAAAAGTTCAGTCCATTTTAAAAATGTTTAGATTTATTCTTTACTTTATTCTTCATTTTGTTCTATTTTTGTTTCTACACTTTTATTCCCTTTCTTTTTTTTCAACTATTACGTAGTTAAAGTTTATGCTCATATCGTGGTTTCCGAGTTTCTTCGCGAGTTTTGCTCCGCAACTTTCCTTCGCATCGATATTTGTTTCGCTCGGTTAATTTAAATTCTCGTACTAGCGGTAGTTTCATCCTTGCGCATTCGCTGTGGCACGACGAGAAAAGGAAAAAAAAAAAGAGAAATTCTGTTTATTACGGAAACGCTGGACTAGAACGCGATATAGGTAAACGAGAACAGTAAAAACGGTCCCCAATCATCAAATTGAATTCGTTGCAATTTTCTTGATTGAACTCGCGATGGATCGCTCGAAGACGAAAGCTCGCTTGGAAATTTTTCTCGGCCGCACGTGCCGGAAACAAGCTACCTGGTCCTTCCGGTAGTTTCTTCCATCGTGTCGGACTGATTCGCCCAACGATTGCTTTCCTTGCTACCGTTTTTTCATTCCTTTCTTCTTGTTACGTTCACTGTGACCCCTTCTTGTCGCGGTTTACCCTTCGCGTGAAACTTTCTGCCTTCGATATCGAAAATTCCATCTCGGACGTGACCGTTCCTCTCTTTTACAGTTCGCTTTTTACTGCGACTTTCTTCTTTCCCTTATTTACGGATTATTGGCGAAAGTTTGTCAACGGGATCGTGTTCGTGGTTGTTGCAGTTTTTGCCGTTGTCGAATAATACCGATACAATGTATCAATTTTGCGGAAGAGAGGTGGGGAATTGGGACAAATGACACAAGTACATTCCGTTCTCTCTCGATGATATCGTTTGATCGAGTCGGACGGTAGATGAACACGGATCGGCAGATCGTTGGAAGTGATTCGGCAGAGACCTTCATATACGTTCGACGCGTACGCGATCCGATATCCATTATCAAGATTCCGAATGTCTGGTTTACGAGTGTTTACCAACAGGATTTCCTGCCGGTTCGTCCATTAATGGCAAGCTAACGATTTTCTGCAGCGCCATTATTCATCGTCGTTCGTACCATAAAGTTCGGCCACGGTCGGTCGGGCTAATGGCGGGTTGCACCCAAGTAACGGTCCTTCCCTAAATCGAGTATTAAATCGTTCTGCTAACGGAGGACGATAATTTGTCGCCAGGGGCAGGTGTTGAGTCCCGTTGGACTTACGGCCGGCTCCGCCTGTTTGTCTTTGGCTACTGAAAACTTTATATCGACGGCATCGGACGTTGGACTAACAACGGGCGGCCGACGAGGCTTAAAGGATGACATTTGGCGCGAAACACGCGAAGAATGTATGGTTGGGAAAAATTTCGTCGACGGGGTAGGAAGGCAGACGAAATTTGAATCGTTGAACGGTATCTCGGTTTGACCAAGTAAACAGTTAGAGGCGAGTGTAGCGCGGTTGTTCTCGGTGGCGATGGCGGCACTGGTCCGTGCCGAAGCGGACCGTACGATGGCTGATCGAGGAGGATAAGTCGATTCCTCGCGGTTCGTGGTCGAGGATGGGATAAAAGTCGAACGAACGCGTTCTCTCGGGTGGGAAGAGAAATAAACTGTTGGTAACAGGACGGTGACGTTGGTAGACCGATCGGTGTGTGGGCGTTGGATGCGGAAAGCGGAAGTCTGCGGTTACGGCAGGAGGTAAAATCGAACTCAAATATGGGCGCAGTAGCTCGTCAAAATTTGCTCACCGCATATTTGTCTTGACGTGGCTGGTTATTATAGGATGATCGAACCACCGGGCAACTCGATGGCCGCGCGTCTGTCTGCATCTATGTTCAAATAAGTTCCAAATATGGAGTCATGGTGTACGCGGTCGGGGGACGCGTATCGCGAGCCGCAGATGCGTCACATACCGTGCGCACCCTGCAATTTCCCTGCAACTTCACCGATTGCAATTTACGGTCGATTCAATTAACCTACTCGCCGTTCGCCATTCGCCGTTTGCTGCTCGTTGGTCGCGTTGGACGGCTAGCGTCGCGCGCCGTGGCATCCCTCCATGCATCGATTATAATTGCAGGGATTCGCGGTTGTTCGTTTCATTCGACCATCGCTGTTTTCATCTTCGTTCCCTCGATACGCGGGGCAAATTTCGTCGGTGAAAAGAGCGCAATTAGCGGCGTGATATTCGTCCATTTGCATTTCGACGTTGCTTCCGCAACGGAGAACCGGAGCAACGATGCTCGCGCGGCATTGTCGTTGGAAAATTCCGCGTTACAGAAAATGCGAGCAGCGAGACGTTCGAGAATGTTTAATTCCCGCCAAATCGTTCCCAGAGCGACGGATAATGCATCGTTACGCGGGTATCCCTTCGTTTCGCCGATTTATTCTGCAAAACCTCGGTCGGGGAAACGTCACGCGACGTCCTCGGTAAATGAAAATAGTGTCCGAGCCGCTTTTGTATTTTATATTACGGAGTGCAAGACATTGTTAGCGTCGTAGTCTACAGTCACGAGTCGAATAAAATAAGCACGTATCGCGTGGCCCGATAACCGATACTGCCGAAAAGCTCGTTGTTAATAAGTAAGTTTCGGTAAACGTGTCGCATAAAAGATTCGGCTCGCTGTTTTTCGCTTTAAATACACTTGAAGCATCTCTGGCTTTAGCGATGATACACGACGTGTACGTGCGTGGAAATTCGTAATGGACGAAATCGTTGCAGGGAAATATCGGTTTATCGAGTTGCCCCGTTCGAGTTGTACCCGCGTCTGTATGCATATCCGTATCCGTATCGCTTTTTACAACTAATTAGAGTTACCCTCTCTGACAGCATAGCGCTAACGGGATACAACGATAAGCACGATAAGAGTTTCTGATTACTTTAGACTACAGTCTGCAACGTGTACACGTATACGAGTTGCATCCCGGAATTACAAGCGTCGTGAAATTGAATGCTTCTTGCACAACCAAATAGCGGAAAAGTGAGAGAATCGGCCAATGATTCTATTCGTGTATTGTCTTTACGAGTTAATCGTGTCGCGTATACGAGCTCGTTGCAATTTGGTCGATTTTCGGAAAAAAAGGGGATAAAACCGATAGTCGTTTCGTCGATTAATCGTCACCACGTTAATCATCGATCCCGTTTTTAACGATTGGGCATAGGCAATTGGTACGATGCTAACGTTTGGATAGGCATCTATTATCTACTTTTTTATCGTTATGTGACTAAGGTTATTAAGGTTAATAGCTCGCGAGCCAGTGTCGGTGGAACGGAACGTCGCGTAAACTGGAAGAAACGAAAGGAAAAAAGAAAAGCAGGTAAAATATTAACTAATGTCGCGTTCTCGTTACTTGGACGAGGGTAACGTTTCTTGGATTTCAGTCGAAACTTTTGGTAGCTTCGGGATGATGTTTTCGATCGATCGCTCGATCGAATAAAGTCCAATCTCGTCGGGTTACCGCGGTGAAATTCTTGTCGATAACGAATACAGAGATTGTGCCGCGCCAGGTCACAGTAAACGAAGTTGGTGGCCGAGGTTTCACGTGGTTTATTAAACGTTCAATTTGTCCATTGTTTTCCGCTCTGGATCGCACCTTTGTGCCCGACTATTTTTCCGATCTGGTGCTTCTCGTTTACGAAACTTTGTCGAAATAAGCCCGAACGTCTCTCGTTGAGGTACATCTGTCGACGTAAACAACCCGAAAGCAACGCGATAGTGCACGTTGTTATTTTTTAACTCGGAACGTAAACCTTTCGGCTGCTCGACAAAATCGATACCGTGAAATAAAATATTTGCGCGTTGCTTCCGACTCTTTGAGCGAAGTAACGCGTTTTCTCTGAAAGAGGCTTTCGATTCGTAGCTACAGTTGGTTCTCTCTTCC